>NC_087514.1:152171892-152323054 GCF_963921805.1 Phalacrocorax carbo
CCTCCCAGCTAAAGTGACATTCAGGATACAAATCAAAAAGCTGATCTGTGTGCAAGCACATTTTGCACCTGCAAAATTAATTGACCAGAGGAGAGTAGCATAATTTGCATTACTTGAATTTCACCAGCAATTCATTACTTAGCATGGGATCTATTCAGGTATATGGATAAGATGTGGTAAGAAAAACAGAAGGTATTCTGTTTTGCTGTCAGGTAAGGAGGGAAGTCAGTACTGGGTTTGGCCTCCATGGCTGAATCAGATGGAGCAGAGGAGGAGGCTCACAGACAGAAACCCAACACCAAGAGTAGAGTGGCAGGCTGGAAGGGTTTGAAATGAGCTTCCTTGCGCTGCTTGGAAGGTGGAAAAGGAAAGGAGGGTTTCTTCAGAAGATTTTGAAAAGAAGAATAGATGCATCACGATCACTTCAGTATTATTCACCCACTTTGACATAATCTTTGTCTCCTTGGTTTGTTCCTGTCTGCTTTCACATGAACTGAACAGTGTTGAAAATATACAGACATTTCCACACAATAGAACACAAATATATCATTTGAATGTGAAAGAGGTGCTAAACAGTACTCTCATTTAAATGATGCCTAAAGCCAAGAGACACAGGGTCTAAGATAGATGAGAACAAGTCACAAAACCATCTCTACCATGTTTAAAAGCACATTTGTTTAACTACTCCATGCTGAGATTATGTTCAGTATTTTTCCCTAGGCTTGGAGTTGCTGAGACAGACAGAACATAGCTGACCTTTGGAGTGGGATTTTTGTAAAATAAATAAACTGGATGGCAGAGTATAAAAGTTACAAACCTCTTTAGAATGCCATATGTGAAAATCTTGTAAACAGTCCATAAATATCACCTGCTGGGTAGGGCTTGCAGAAGCTGCTGCAGAATTCTCTGCTAACATCTTCCCCTCCAAAACATTGAACCATCTGGTAATGACAATTTATTCTATAGATTTTCTGTTGGCATGTGCCTACAATTATAAAACATGTTATTACCAGCTTCAGTCTGGAAGCAACACCATCCCATGGCCTGGGATCAGAAGCGCTGACACTGACCGAAATGCTGGGGAAGGCTAAAGCACCCACGGTGACACCAGCACGTTTGTCCTCCTGTCTTTGGAGGCAATTTTACTGATATTATAGGCGAACATTTTACCAAGTGTTGTGACTGCAAAACTGAGCTCTTACTTTTTCTTCCAGAATCTAACTTCCTGATGAGGCAGTTAACATTTGATCTAATTACCACTGAAGCAAATGGGTTTCTTCCACTAGCAACGCGGAGCTGGACCAAGCTCAACTGTGCAGCAGTAGTTTTAAAACTTGGGAACCTGTTTGTTACTATCTCTGCTATAACTAATTTTCTGAAATAACAAAGCCATTGACTGCTTTAAGAGTTCATTTCTTACTGAGTTAATTTTTGAAATAGATTTACAGATCTGGAAAAAGTGTTTTAAGACCTTATTCCTTTTTACACATAAAATGTCTAAACTACAAACATTACATCTTTTTATTTAACAAATTCAGTTCAAATATTCACTCCTTGGCTGACGTTTATCCTGGGAGTGAATTTTTATAGCTGATATTTAAATCCTTGAAAGTAGGGGCTTATAACAGAATCTCCAACATGTTTTAAACTACTGTGCAGCAGTCCTGGTTGGCAGTGCTCTAGTTAGCACTCCTTTTAATCACCTGTTTGAATATACTGCTGAAGACATTCTTTAGATTTTAGTGGACAGAACAGTTGTGGATCCTCAATGACTTGCCATGAGAAATGGAATTAAGAACAGTACGTATGGTTTAATAGCTTTATCATTATGAACAGGCACAAAGGCTGACATTTGAAAGTCATTATCCTCTTGCACAAGCTGGTACAATTATACTTTTAATCAAGAATTTCTACTTCTTTTGTTACTTCCTGCCTCTCCGAGTTCCTGTGATATACAGTTCCCATTTTGGCCTCATCCTGTTATGCCCTGCTTCTTGTATCTTAAGGAGTCTAGCTATACTGTAGGCAAGCATTTTTCAAATACAGCAGCATACAATAAACAGGAAAGATTCCCTTAGAGACACTGTTGTTTTTAGCTGATCAAAAGACTATTCTGGCATCCGCTTCTTGCTCAATAAAAATATTATTTAAGGAAAAAGAGAAACAACTCTAGATTAGCTTTGCATCCTTAGCTTGGCTAAAGCCTCAGCAAAAGAAAATGCTGGTGTCTTAACTGCTTAACCTATTGCTGCTTAAATCCACCCTATTTTAGTTACATAAGGTAGAGACAACAAATCAGACTGTAAGTGAAAATGCAGTGCCCTCTATTTTTCCTGAATTTTAAACTACAGAACTACTTACTACAATTTAGCAAAACATCAGAAACTTAAGGACACTGCCCTGACAACCTGCCAGGAGTCTATGAACTGCATCCAATTTGCATGTTTCAAGTCTGTGGGAGTTTTGCAGTAACAGGAACTTCAGGATTTGAGCTTCATAACTTGGTCTAAGACATAGTCTTTGCTTTGACCCTGATTACGAAAAAGTTTTGAGCTCAGACCTAAATGGGTGCATGTGAAGAGTCATCTGAACAGAAGCATTTCATAGTGCCTCATCATCCATGCAATGCAGTCTGCATCAACTACACATCCTAGCGTGCAATGCTCCATTGTAATAGAAACAGTCTTGTTAATGTGTTGAAGCAGGATTATTTGGATCTTACTTCAGACACGTTACTAAGCATGTGCCTAATTGTAAGCACCTGTTGGCTACATTAAATTAAGCAGCGTTCAAGCATATGTCAAACAGGGCTGAGTGTGCTGTGAGAAAAGAATGAGGAAGCTCAAGTGAATGAATTGCATTTGCTGGATTTGGCAGTCTATGTTGTGCACACTTATACTCCGGTATTTCCCTTTCCATTCCCTTCCACTTCAGGGATGTTGCTCATATCCTTGATACTTGTCCTATTGAGTATCTTCTTTGCTACAGAAGGTCTCTAACTGCTGACTAGTGTGCTCTTACAGTGCACGTGCTCTGCAGGAGTGACTTTGAATGCCACAAACCAGTGAGCACGGGTCTGTCAGTCTGCCCCACTGAGATACAAAAAGGCTTTGAGTCAAGTCACAGAAGCTGCAGGTAACACTGCCCAAGTAAACACAATTTTGCACTGTAAGTACATCAACATGTGATATATTTTAAGACAAGAGTTTCAGTTCTTGAAGACGACGTTTACTTCCATATGAACAGAACATAAAGGTCTTGTGCTCATTTTCTGTTTTCGTTTCACTAGTAAACTAATGACACTGCTTGTTGTGCATTAAGCCTGGCATGGCAAACAATTTCCAAACAGTTGCAAGATGTTTTTTACCTCATTGACATGGGCAAAACTGTACCAACCCTGGCAATCAGCTCTGTATCCACCATGACAGAAATGAGCTTCTGCAGCTATCTAAGTCTGCCAGCTTTCCTGTCCACTTTGGGCAGCATTTCTGAGGACTTTGGGTGGAATTTGTTTTATCTTACAGTAGTTGTCTAAAACCCAGGGAGATACTCTGAGCTAGTTATCCTTTGGTAGTCTGGGGAGAGAGATAAAGGCACCTTCAAAGAATGATTTATCCTGGTGATCAGTCTTAAGGTGGGATGTACTTTTGCTGGAGGTATCTCTCTCCCCATAAGCCACAGGAGAAGCCCAGATATGCAGTTTAGAGGAGACATCCAGCATTTGGAAGGATAAATTAGGTGAAATTAGGTGCTCTTTCTGCACTTTCTCACTATTTTTCTCACAATAATTTCTAAATGACACTTGCTTATCACTCCTGCTCATGCCTTGCACTTCCAGGTACAGGGCAACTCTGCAGCAAATATACTGTTTATTTCCTACTCACATGCCAACACTGCTTTCTGCTACATGTTCTCTCCACAGGGTAATTAATAATGTGAAGCACTTCTGCCAGGAAAAAGCCTCTTTGGTGGATCATTCTTTCTCAACTCTTTAAAAGGGCATTATTAAGCTCAATTTTGAATTGACAGATGAAGAGAGAAAATTGCAAAGGAATTTCTAGACCTCAGGCAGAGAAGTTTCAGACATCAGCAGCAATCTTCTGAAACTTGAATTAGGAATGCAGTTATAAGGGTGGATGGGAAAGGTGTAAGGTAGGAGAAAAGTTTGGCTTCTGGCTCTTTGATATGTGCATCATACAGTTGCTAGACACCTGTGCTTGGGACTTGAAAGTTGGCTGGTTGTTTCATCCACGTGGTGTAAAATGGCATAGTAGGGCTTTGATCTAATGCTGTGACCTAATCTTGCAGGAAGAACAACTCTGGCCCTGACACTCTAGGTCTGGGTGAGCTAGTGATTTTTGTGGATGAACACAGAGCAAGTTCGGAGAGTTCAAAACTGAGGGTAGCTGCTCTTGCGGGCAGAGCCAACAAAGGCAAGCGCTTGGCAAATACAGCCAATTCCTGCCTCTCTTATCTTTGACATGCTGCCACAGCTTTACAAACACCTTTCAAAGGAAATGCGTTGCAGTCAGGCCAAAGTAGCAGTGTGTGCTTCCAATGGTTTTGGCTCACCAGGGTGCTGAAGTTGTTGTGAACGTAAGCACAGAGGATGCTGGGCACTCCCAGAGGAGCACGTACGTCACGCGCATCAAAGGAATCTGAAACCCAGGAGCCGGCCCACAAAGCATGTGTTCCTGCTGTTTGCAGCCTGCAAAAAGGCAACGAAGCACTCCCGGACGACTGAGGTACAGATGTGGAAGCTCTGGTTCATGAGAAAGGACTCCAGAACTAGTCTTTCAGATAGCAGCAGCTACAGAGATGTTTAAAGTCTGATTTACTGCAAATTGGCTGTTTGTTGTTTGGCTGTTGCGTGTGATCAAAATGGGTCATCCCTGCCAAGGGAGGCAAATGCAATTCTGTCAAACAGCATCTGAGTGCTTCCTTTGCTAAGTGGAAACAATTGCTTCTCCTCACTTTGCAGGCTCCTCTTCAGTTCCTTAGGTGGCACTGACACAGGTCACAGATCAAGCATGCCAGTGCTGTTAATATTAAAGAAATAACGGGAAGGAAATGTAGGAATGAGCTTTTTTTCCCACAGTAACTTCCACGACAAAGAAGTATGCAATAATGTTACCATCTGTGTCACTTTATTCAGGCCAGATCCACATTACAGCTAGAACAGTGTTCCCATGCTGAAAGACTGCATCATTATTAGCAATTACCAACATAGCTCCATTATTAGCAAAGGGATGTCTACAGCCAATTCGAATCGTCTGTGCTGCTTTTATTTATTTTGGAGAAACAATGAACATAAAATGTCGCTGCTGGACTCTGACATGGTGTGCACAAAGGCAGATGTCTGTTGCAATCTAGGGGGCGGACAGGGAAGAGGTGACGGAGGGAACTGCTCAGCCACTGAAAGTTACTTTCATCAGTGTTTCCTTTGGCAAAGACTTCTCAGAAAATGCTAGGGGAAAGGGGGAAGGGAGGCAAAGAGGAGGGTGAAAGAAGGAGACAAAAAAAACCAAAGATGAAAAGTGTTTTTCTTACTGTAGTCGTTTCACAAGTTTTTTGACAGATAATTGCTAATTATTTGAGAGAGATGGGCATTTTTCTGCAGATAACTGTCTCTCATGCCTTAAAACTCTGTTGAGTTAGGCTGGAATAGACTTTAACATCTACTTTAAAAACCCCTAATAACCAGAAGACAGCAAATGGTCTATTTAACACGTGGGAAAAGTAGGGACGCTGCAAGTAAATATTAATCTCTGTTCAAAAAGAGGTGATTCAAGCACACATTTATACAGTGCCTTTTAACTTCGACACCATTTCAGTTTTCTGGCTACTGGGTCAGGATGCCTAATGGCTGTGTCAAACACAGGGTGATGCACGAGTGAAGTCCCCAGTTCAATGACTAGGGTATGAGATCCGCTCTAACGTCTGAGCGCACAGTTGTGACTCCTTCTCTTCAGAATTCACCAGGAATGCACATTAAAAGAGGCTGCAGGGTAAAAAACTACAGCTGCCTGACAGAAAGGCAGCAGCCTCATTTTACAAAACTCTTGTCTGTACTCTGCTGAAATAAAAACAACAGGCTGATTCATAACTTCCAAATTACCCATGTAAGAAAAGTGGACATTCCCCTGCTATAATGAGAGTATAGGAGCCTCCATCCTCAGTGCCATGCAGGGGAAACAGTCCACAATATGTCTCCTCGCTACAGCCAATCCAGACCAGATATACTAAAGCAGGCTTTAACAACTCACTCATTAAGAGCTTTTTCATCAAGCATGCACTTGATATGGTCCTTAACAGAAAGCCTATTTTTGATCCTTTTCTCCAGGTCTCAGTCTTGGGCCTGGATGCTCTGGGAGGGTTTGCCATGCTGGCTGCAGCCATGACTGCATGCCCTCGCCACGGACTTGGGGGGCTGCACAGTGGTGCACAGTGCACAATGGTTCCTCCCCAGGACAGGGTGGAAACTGTTTGACACCTGCAGCCTTGGTGAGCTTTGGGCAAAACTTACCTCCACCTGGACCAAACCTGGCTATTTTGGTCCTAAGTCCTGCCTGCCCTGAGCCCTGATCCTGAGATGGCTCACCGTCATGCTCTTTCTTTAGAAAGGTCTTTTCTGGGCTTAGCTGAGATGGCAGACCATGACGCAGAGGGGTCCTGCAGTTACCATACAGGGACATGCTTGTGTCCCTACCTCTCGCGCTCCTCCTAGGGTGGGTCAGCCCTACATGATATTTCCATGTATTTTTAAATGGAAAAATGTATGGGAAACTTCTTTTCAATAAAAGCATGAAAACTAAAGTTTTAAAATTAACAAGGAGAGCTGGTGACAAACTAGTATTTGCTTGAGAAGAAAGGCTGGGATAGGCCACGAAATAAAGGTTCTGAAACATCCTAACTAGGTCTTCTTTGGTTTTATAGGAACATTTGGTTTTACATGGATTGCTTCATTTTAGCTTTTGTGTTCTATAAAATGCAATTCCTTTGAGTAGTAAGTTGGACAAGATGATTTCCTGAGGTGCCTTCCAACCCAAATGATCCTACGATAAAATGAAGCTAATTTAATACAGCTCAGTAAAATTTTATTTTCATACAAGAATCAAAGAAAAATAATCAAATTAAAAAGATGTTTCAACATTTTGCCATCAAAAATTGAATGAAATTCATGCCAGAAATTGAATTGAATGCCTCCACTCTGCTTTCTGGGGAAAGAAAAAGAACTGGACGGTTTGAATTTAAGCCATTCCATGGCAATTGGCCTCAGAGCCAGACAATGGACTTTGCCTGGTTTATATACTACCTGTTTACAATAAAACTTCCTAATATGATTTAAACTAGTTTTTCCCATGGAAAATATTTTTTCTACCAAAGTCTTCAACTAATAGCAAACTGTGCTGCATTTTTCAGTGCAGTTCCCACACAAGCAAAATCCACCAGCTGTCTAAGTAACACTTTCACTGATGCTGGGACTGAACACATCTGGAAAATTCTTATAGTACTTTTCTGGTAAAAGCTATATAAGATCATACTTTACTAAAATGCATTTTCCCTCCAGCTTCCCTAGTGGTGATACAGCAAAAAAGTTGTTCCTTGGGATACAATAAATAACCACGTGCTTGCATATATGTGCAGATGTGTGAGATTTCTCCAGCACAGAAACATACAGTTGAAGTTACAGCAGTGACAGTTCCATTATAATCCCATTTCCACATGCTTGGAGCTTTCTGAGCTGTATTATTTTGCCACAGAGGTCTACATTTGGCCCCTAGCTCATAGGTGATATTTTTTTGAGGTTTCACAGAATCTATTAATCCATTTGGTATTACCAGAGGGTAAAGAAATGCTTTTCCTGCCTCTTAGATTCTTGTAGTCCTGTTATGGCATTGATTTTTACACAGAACTCTCTGCAGAGTTTAATAGCAATCAGCAGCCTGATGTGTCTTAATGACTTCCTCTGTGTGTTCAAAAAATGGCTAAACTTGACAAGTTGAAACGTTCCAAAGGGCCGGTGCTCACTGAGCAATAGCTCCAAGGTCAGTTTGGGATTATTGTTTTAAAGTAATAACAGAATAAAGACATTAAGATTTCCTTGAGTTTATAAAAATGTTTTGAAAATTAGTTTTGTCCTCAGAACAGACCCTGAGTTTAGAGCTATATGGCCACTTCTCAGCTTGTGCACATCACATTAGACCCACTGCAGTTATTATAACTGCAGCAGGGAAGGATCCAAATGGTAAAGGAAATACAAAGCAGTCAGGCACAACTTCATTGACTGCAGTAAAAACATGCAGACATAAAAATGGTATAGTTAGGTGGAGGATGGGACCCTTAATGTCGGTGATGTTAGCTATTTCGCAGATTTTTGTGTAAGACTTGAAAGAGAACAATCCCCTGAAAACATAAGCCTGCACAACACATAAAAGAACAGTGCATAAGAAAGTTTTTTCTGTGTCAGTCCACCTCATTTATCTCCAGCACAACTGCCAGGGGCTAGCAGTGCGACAGCATAAGGATCCTGCAGCACCTAGTGTCATCTTTGTCCCAAATATGCTAGCAATTTGTAGATCAGGGTCTTCCTGAGCCAAAAGTCATGTCCTTGTGTTTAATGGATCTCTATCATTTTTATTCTCATTGGTGTAAGTTGTCTCTGAAGCCAAGCAAACATTCAGCCTCCATAACAGTAGGACTCCTAATGCTATTTTATGTGTACTCAGAAGAAAGGGTGGTAAACCCAGAGGTTTGGGTTTTGTTGTGGGTTTTTTTTTTTTTGTTTGTTTGTTTGTTTTTTTTTCCCCCTGGATGAATTTTGTGTTCTGAAAGTTTCAGTCATGCAGTGAGGGGTGAAGAAACATAGCCAAGCAGTCAAATCGATGTAAGATAATACTTGCATTTCCTTTTGATTCTATTTTTCTTCTGTAAGTCTGTCACCTGAGTGGGAGTTTCAGGGTTGTGACTGAGAACAGGAACAGCATCAGGAAGTTGGGACTTTAGCAAGATTCCAACATTGCCAGCTCTCATGATTTTTATCATGAGTATAATGAAATTTGGTCACAGGCTTTAAAGCATCAGCTGCTGATATCATGGTATTACCAAACTTCTCATTTAAGGCAGAGGAATTTTCTGGCTATTATTATCACAGAAGAAATCCCCAAAAAGTATACTAGATAGATAATGAAAAATAAATCCACAGTACTTTTTGAGATAAAAGGATTTTTATAAAGTTTCACAAATTTTTGAGGCCTTACTTATAATGTCCAAAACTTGGAGTGGACAATATTGAAAAACTACTGTGTTTTACTCAGGAGAGAGAGAGCTTTCACATCACCCATAGAGAGGAGATAGGGAAGGACGAGGCATCAGGTGGAACAAGCAAACAACAAAACAGCCTGAAATGTTCTGAAAAGAGGTTAAGAAAAGAGGTAGATGACCTAGCACAGTTCTTCATGCATTATGTGTACTCTAACAACAGATTTCTTTTTTTGTAAATTTATTTCATCATTGTTCTAGCAGCACAAATACATTTGAAAACTCATAGGCCTCTTTGCTCCCCTACATGCACTGTGTGCACTGGAAGGAAAGTAATGTCCAAAATGAGAAAAATTCTATGAGGTACACTAGCACCAGAAAAGTGCTCTTCAGAAAAGGTTTTTCTGGAGCCTAAAATAAATAATTTTTTTTCAGTCTGTGTGAGACTGGGGAGAAATTTTGCCATTGACTTGAAGGAAGCCAGAATTTCACCCTACATGCAAGGATGGGGAATGCTCCCCCCATAGCGGGCAGAGCAGGCTCAAAATCTTTGTGTCATCTGCTTCCACCCAACAACAGCTTTATAGAAGTTAAGAATAAATAACTTAACAGCTGCCCAAGGCGCCTCTAAAGTGCTGCTTTCCCTCACTGCACATGAGAAGACGGCCATTAGTGTTGCTGCTGCTAGGTTCACTACTCCTTGGGGGACACTGCGCTTGCCGAATGGCCTGGTTTTGTGCTGGCAATATGCACACATTTGAAATAGCTTGCATTTGGATGCTGTTTCGTGCTCAGTTTTGAGTTAGTGCTGTGTCTGTTATAGATTCTTCTCATCACGGATAATGTGTCTCTTGTGAGCATGAGTCCTATTCTTTATTTTTGTTTGGATAACACTTCTCTGAAAGTCAAAAGATTGCCACATGCATTTTTACACAGCAGTATATTGTTAAAAAAATTTAAAAGCTAGAAGATGAACAAATACAAAACAATGGTGTTGTGGTTTAAATAACTATTATACTGCACTACATTTCCACCCAGCAGTCTCTAAGGGCTTCACAAACACTAATAACCACATCCTCAAATATTTACAACCAAAGAAATATTATCCTGTCTAAGGAAACTGAGGCACAAAGAAGATGATTGACTGCCAGTCAATCATCAAGCAGTATGAGAGCGTTAGCACTGTAAACAGCCACAGTGCCCTAGCACCTACTCCTGTGTACTTCTTTAAAGCTGTTAGTGGAACCAAAGGTTTGTACACGTGACAGAAGGACTTTGGTCTTTATTCCACCTACTTTTAAGAAGGTCCCATTCTGCATAAGTATTAAAGTCTGATCTTGCTGAATGGCAAAACTTTGACTTCACTCTGAGTTAATGCCATTTCAGCTACAATACTGGTCTTTCTTCCGAGAATTTCTAGGGAACTATAGAAATGTAGAGTCAGCTCCTCACTCAGCTGATATAAATCAATAGTTAGTGCTCCACTAACTTCAGTAGAATGATCTTTGGACAAATTAAGAATATGGCCCATGAAAAACAGCTTCCTTTCTTTACATATTTAAATCAAAATTAGCTGGTATCATTCAGATAAGAAAGAGCTGAAGCTGGGGTGTGGCAAGGAAAGATGAAAGATTTTCTCTCTCTGAGAGAGAGAAAATCTGGAGAAAGGAAGACTTCCCCTTGGTGCCCAAGGATTGGAGGGCAGCCAATGTCACTGGACCTGGGGAACTATAGGCCAGTCAGCCTCACCTCCATCCCTGGAAAGGTGACAGAATAGTTCATTCTGGAGATCATCTTCAGGCATGTAGAGGAAAAGAAGGTTATCAGAAGTAGTCAGCATGGACTTACCAAGAGAATGCTCAACCAACCCGATAGCCTTCTGTGATGGTGTGACTGGCTGTGTAGATGAAGGGAGAGCAGTGGATATTGTTTACCTTGACTTCAGCAAGGCTTTTGACACTGTCACCCATAACATCCTCACAGACAAGCTAAGGAAGTGTGGGTTAGATGAGAGGATGGTGAGGTGGATTGAGAACTGGCTGAACGGCAGAGCTCTGAGGGTTGTGACCAATGGGGCAGAGGCTGGTTGGAGACCTGTAACCAGCGGTGTTCCCCAGGGATCTGTGCTGGGTCCAGTCCTGTTCAACATATTCATCAATGATCTGGACAAAGGGACAGAGTGTACCCTCAGCAAGTTTGCTGATGATACCAAGCTGGGAGGAGTGGCTGACACACCAGAAGGCTGTACTGCCATCTGAGACCTGGACAGGCTGGAGAGCTGGGCTCAGGGGAACCTGATGAAATGCAACAAAAGCAAGTATAAGGTCCTGCACCTGGGAGGAGCAACCCCATGCACCAGTACAGGCTGGGGGTTGACCTGCTGGAAAGTGGCTCTGTTGAGAAGGACCTGGGAGTGCTGGTGGACAGCAAGCTGACCATGAGCCAGCAATGTGCCCTTGTGGCCAAGAAGGCCAACAGTATCCTGGGGTGCATTAAAAGGAGTGTGGCCAGCAGGTCGAGGGGGGTTATCCTCCCCCTATTCTGCCCTAGTGAGACCACATTTGGAGTGCTGTGTCCAGTTCTGGGCTCCCCAGTTCAAGAAAGATGGGGAACTTCTTAAGCAAGTCCAGCGGAAAGCTACGAAGATGATCAAGGGGCTGGAGCATCTCCCTTATGAGGAAAGGCTGAGAGACTTGGGTTTGTTCATCCTGGAGAAGAGAAGGCTGCGGGGGGATTTCATCAATACCTATAAATATCTAAAGGGAGGGTGTCAAGAGGATGGGGATGGACTCTTTTCAGTGGTGCCTAAACGACAAGAGTAGAGGCAATGGGCACAAGTTGGAACACAGGAAGTTCCACCTGAATATGAGGAAAAAGTCCTGTACTGTGAGGGTGCCAGAGCAGTGGAACAGGATGCCTGGAGAGGTTGTGAAGTCCCTTTCTCCAGAAATCTTCAAAACACACCTGGACGCGTTCCTGTGCCCCCTGCTCTAGGTGTCCCTGCTCAAGCTAGGGGAATGGACGAGATGATCTCCAGAGGTCCCTTCCAACCCCTATCATTCTGTAATTGTGTGACATATTTTCCCTTCCATGCTGAGCATATGGGGACATGTAAAAGTTACCTGGTGATCAGATGTTTATTTTCAGAGCACTCAGAGTTTGATTTCAGAGCATCAGCTGAGCTGTGGCTACACCTATAAGCATGTTTTTACTTTGCAATGTTGGGGGGCAGGGGGAGGAATAACTAAGAAAAGGGATAAATTACCTTGCACATCATATGGAATATCATGGGGTGGGAGTGTGCATATGGACAATTTCCGTGAAGTAGGGGGCTTGAAGGTAACACCACAGTAATTTATCTAGCTGCCTAGTGAGGCAAGTTCAGAAAAAAACTTTCCTGAAAAGCATAAGTTACAAGAGGCAGAGGAACTGTTTAGCTTAAACATTTTCCCTGTATATATATGTCTATATTGTAATTTGCAACTTGCAGTCAGTAAGTCAATCTAATTAATTTTTGCTAACAAATTTAGCTAATACAGTATCCAAAAATCTCTACTAGCATTTGTGACTAGCTAAGTAACACAGAAGTAGGTCTATACACTTTTTTTACAGCCATTTTAGCTATACCAGTTTAGAAACCATTATAGATAAAGCAGTACAGTCCCTGCTATACTGCTGACATAGCAAGGTTTATTTCACAGAATCACAGAATGGCAGGGGTTGGAAGGGACCTCTGGAGATCATCTTGTCCAACCCCCCTGCTTGAGCAGGCACACCCAGAGCAGGGGGCACAGGAACGCGTCCAGGTGTGTTTTGGATGTCTCCAGGGAAGGAGACTCCACAGCCTCCCTGGGCAGCCTGTGCCACTGCTCTGGCACCCGCACAGGAAAGAATTTTTTTATCATGTTTAAGTAGAACTTCCTGTGTTCCAGCTTGTGCCCATTCCCCCTTGTCCTGTCATTGGGCACTATTGAAAGGAGTCTAGTCCCATCATCCTGACACCCTCCCTTTAGATATTTATAGGTATTGATGAAATCCCCCCTCAGTCTTCTCTTCTCCAGGATGAACAAACCCAAGTCTCTCAGCCTTTTCTCATAAGGGAGATGGTCCAGCCCCCTGACCATCTTCGTAGCTCTCCGCTGGGCTTGCTCAAGGAGTTCCACATCCTTCTTAAACTGGGGCGCCCAAAACTGGACAGAGCACTCCAAATGTGGTCTCACTAGGGCAGAGTAGGGGGGGAGGATAACTCCCCTCGACCTGCTGGCCACACTCCTTTTAATGCACCCCAGGACACCATTGGCCTTCTTGGCCACAAGGGCACATTGCTGGCTCATGGTCAACTTGTCCACCAGGACTCCATTTCTGCAAAAGTCGTCACATAAGACATATTTGTACTAAGACACATGTCTGCCCCAGTACATACTGAATTGTTTTGACTATACAGAAACAAAACCGTAATTGAAATCATTAAATCAATACAAAAATCAGTGTATGAAAACTAGGCTCTAGAAGGCAAAAACTTGAGTCTCAAGGAGTACACAAGTTTGGTTAATTAAAAAGTGTAAAAATGTGCAAGATGAAAATGTAATACCCAGTAGAAGGAGCCTAACTGCCTGTGAAATGTAAGACTGACTCTTGGTAGTAAGTTTTAAGTTTAGTTTTGGGGAGACCTATTCATGTGGGAAAGGCTAAAGAGCACTGGTTTCTTAAATAATGACATGCTATGATGGGAAGAATGAGAAGCAATTTGAGCACTATTAGCTACACTGCTTGAGAGTAATAAGGAACTTGAAAATGATGTCAGAGAAATGAGATAAAGACGACTATTATACTGTTTGAAGGCCATCACCTCCTATAGCTGTGCGGGATAAATGAAAATGGAAACCAGTAAGGAACATAATACGATATGCTTATGGTATTTTGTGTTTGAGCTATTAGCAGGTGCAACACTATTGGCATCAGTGGAACTGTCTTCACTTGCTTCACAGCTCAGTGTGGCCTTGTATCTATTTTATATACCTACATTATATAGCGTATATGCTATTGAAACACAACAGAAAACCTTAAATGTGTTAGAACATTAGACTGTATAGAGTGGTTAAAATTTGAACATGCTTTAACTGTTTGTCATCTGAAATACAAGGAGATGAACCTCAATTATCTGCTATAAATGCATGTAAAGATGTTTTGAATTTAAGCCCAGATATGAATATACATATAGATAAAGTTTATAGAATTGTGGCACAAAGTCTAAGGGGTTTTGGGGAATGTTAAAAAACACTCAGCAATTGGAACATATGCCTGCTGTATTAATATATCTTATGCCTCTGTCTCCAAAACAGATTATGGAAATGACTGTGAAACAGAAAAAAAAGCTTTTATTTAAAAGCTACCTTTGCGTATTTTTTCAGATGTAACTAAAGCTACTCAAATGCAGTGACAGCGTAGGATTTCCTCTAAGAAGGATTTTTACCATGTAAAAATGGGATGTAAGCCTCCCGTTTTGCGTCTGCATCTGGCAAAGAGGAGCGATGGAAATAGGCAGCGCAGCCTATGATTCTGCATAGTGATCAAGCTAAAGCTTTTCTAAATTGCTGTTGTGCTTCCCTTGTTACAGATGAATACATCAGAGGAAAGTCGGTAGAAGTTGTCTGGCTTAATGACAGATTGGCACAACATCCTACAACAAGGCGAACTTTGATTCTTACCCATGCACTTAGCAATTTGTCCCAAACCTTCACTATTATGAGCTAAGATTCTGAAGAAGAAATGATAACTTATTTATGGTGATTTATGAGTTGAGGGGACAAAAAAGAATGAAGCAGAATTTTTTACTGTATTGTAATTTACTCTGTAAGCATCTGAAATCCATTGTGATAAAAAGTAATTATTAATTTGTGTAGTGCCATAAATGTATGTCCCAGCTATTAGCCCTGCACAAGTGAGTCTGTGTTTTAATTGACTTCAGCGGGACTGTTTATGTGAATAAGATGAGCAAAACTTTGGCTGTGAGGGAGCATTTCTCAAAGCTTGAGGCAGAATAATCACGCGGGTGTAAACAGGCCTCTCTATTTTTCTCTAGGTTGCCAACTTCCAATTTAAGAAGGAGTGTTGTAAAAAACCGAAAAAGGACTATCTGTATCTTCCTTTCCAACATGAAAAGGAGCAGGGCATGGCCCCAGCACAGGGCTGAGCTGTGAGGGTGGCATGTGCCCCCCTGCAGTGGGCTCTGTTTCACATGGGGGCACAGAGCAGCCCACAGTGTGAATATGCAATGGAGCCCAAGCTGCTAGGAGCATAATGAAGGGATTAATCCAGGCTCTCATTCAATGTGAGTCTCGGACTGTCTGTATTTAGGGGAGGCATAGGGCATGTGGCCACTGCAGCTCCACATCGGTGTGGAAGGCAGCAGACAGCCGCCCAGTTTCTCCTGTACAACAGCTGGTTATTGTGCTTCTGGGATGTGCATAGTTTCTTCTGGAAGAAATCACCACGTCAAATGGGTGTCTCTTCCACATATGGAGATATTTTCTCAATAGTCCTTCTGAGCCATCTAAATTCTTCATTTTATAGCATTACGTAAAATACTTGTAATGCTATTAACATGCAAGATGAGTCTAAATACGCACAATCTTTTCCTGTTTAAATGAATTATTATAAAGCTCACACAGTTCACAACCAGCTTTGTGGATCACAGAGTTTCACAGTACCTTATGTGTGAGAAACAATCAGATATTTGACTTTTTGAGGTTATGTTTTTAAAAACCTTTGATACTGTCCATGAAAATCAATTTCCTCCATGGAAGTTTAGGGCTTGGGAAGGGGGTTATTCTCACATTTTTGTGAATTCCTACAGAAAAGCAAATGACCTATGCTCCCCAAAAGTTGGCAGGTGACTTATTAAACTTCTCTCAAATCTCTTTCAGGAAGTTCATTAAAACTCTATTTGGAAATGACCAGGTGCTTGCTTCCCACAGTGCAAGAGCGAAATCTGTCACCCTGTTTAAAAAATTGTTTGGTTACTTGGGATAAAGAAATAATAATTATACCAAGCTGTGTGGTTT
The DNA here is from genome assembly GCF_963921805.1 of Phalacrocorax carbo. Classification (NCBI taxonomy): domain Eukaryota; kingdom Metazoa; phylum Chordata; class Aves; order Suliformes; family Phalacrocoracidae; genus Phalacrocorax; species Phalacrocorax carbo. The sequence continues at coordinate 152,188,218 of NC_087514.1, forward strand.
TGTGATGGAAAACTGTGGCTTGGTGAGAAAAGTGCCAAGGTCAATGCAATGAAAGACCCACAGTGAACTCAGACCTGATTTCAGAAGTCAGTGGTGGATGGAGGCCAGGAGAAAAAAGTCTTTTCTGTGGTTCACTTGAAAACACTTTTTAAGATTCTGGATAAATATAACTCTCTTGCTTGAGAGAGTTTCTAGCTTGAAAAAATATCATTAGAAGAGATTTTTCTATGTTTTATGAGGATTGCTGAGGCTGACAAAATTACCTAGTTTGACACTGGATCCTGACCTAAATACTATGGCCAAGTCAACTAATAGGAAAATAGTAGGGCTAAGCCTTTTTCGTTCTTTATTCTGCCAAACCACTGCCTCTTGCAATCAGGATTGATTACAAACACCCAATTAAGAGGCATTTGGAACATGATCTGAACACTAATCCTGTCTCTTTTTCTCTTTATACCTAATTATCAGCCTTAAGATGGGTATTAGCGCTTTAATTAGTAGATTTACTTTAGGAACTTCTACATAAACTAAGAAATCTATATGCATAAATGTGTGTATATGTGCACAGTCTTAAAGAGGTGCATGTAACACATATGCCTATATTGAAGTAGTTCTGTGTGATATATAAGTCTAGACATATACATGTGAGTGCATGTATATCCTCTTTTCAGGCATAAATTAATTCTTTGGAAATACTACAAAAGAAAATAATTGAATTTGGTTTTACATCAGCTGTATAAAAATCTCTATATCATAATTATCAAATTATGATCCAATGTTATAGCTTGCAAAAAGCTATAATTAAGAAATTAATTTTCAGCAACACTTAGGTTTTTGTTTTAACTACATTAGCACAGGAGAAGGCATGGAGAGGAGACCAGGGTGGGGTTGAGTGAAAACATATTGAGTGTTTCATGGGGCTAATACCAACGACTCTGAGTTTCAATTTAGAAAGGACTCAGCCCTCTGTTCTGAATTTGTCTATCTCTGTCCACAGAAAGGATGAAGGATTAGGCTCATCGGAATCCATATTTGACCCTCAAAGTTTTTCCTCTCTGAAGTGTATCTGGTTGTAGCACATCAAGACAAAATTCTCCCCACAGTTCACTTAACTGTCTGGATTAATAGAAACACCTGTATATAATTGTTATTATAATTTTAAGGTGCTATGGTACAGAGACTCAAGTCAAGACTCTACTGTGCCAGGGAATGCACCCATGCACATAAAGCGCAAAACCAGGCTCTGCATCCAACAGCTCAGCCCCAAATGCAGGCAAGCACAGACTCTCTAGCTATGACCAGGCAGTTTGGTCATGGTTTCCCTAATACCTTTTCCTAAGAAAACTCAAACCCAAACTGCTGCTCTAAAAGAAAGAATTGTTAAACAGTTTGACAATAGAGACTTTCACAAGAGTTAACTGCTTGAATAAACAACAAAAGAGTCTGTTTATTACACTGTGTAATCAGAAAGACAATAAAGTTTCCAAGTTCTTTCAACTCTCATTTAGTCTCTAAAGCACAATAAAATAACAGCGTTATCTTTCAATACTTGCATCTGATACTTGTGTGTAAATACATACTGAATCCTGTAGCAAAGAGCACATACTTGCATATACTTTCACAATCCAGAGCTTTCAAGTTAAGGAAAATTATTAGTTGTGCATGTGTGGTAGGGGTGGTAACACGCTCCATGTCTACTGCAACAAGTGTTTTCTGCTTCCCTGATCCTGCACAGGCTCTGGGCTGACTCCTTTGCTTGGCATGGTTTACTGTAGCCTTCCAGAGGGTATCAAATAGCAATGGTCACCAGCAGGGCTGTCTGGAGTCTAGCAGCATGCTCCCTGAGAAAGCCTTTTGTGTGCTTTATATGAAGTAGAGAAATGCCCTCAAAGTGCACCCAGAAACATGAGATGTCGTGTGCCCCAAATCCACTGTAACAACTCATCCTAAACTATGTCAAAAATACTTGTTTCTGGTTTTGGGGACAGAATGAAGGATGGTCCCCTTCATCCCTTCAGTACTCCCAGTGCTGATCTCTCAGTAACCCCAACAGCTCTTGAGGGACAGATTTCTGGGAGACAAGGGTGGGCCTGGGTCTGGCCTTCCCAGTGGATCGGTGCTGGGCCCCACATCCCACTCATGGCTGTGTCGAGCCTGGCTTTGACAGAGAGATTCAAGCCTTTGCCAACCTCCTGCACTGAAGTACGCAGTGGAGTGGCTCAAGGCGATTTAGTTAGCTCAAGTGTGGGCTGGGTGATTTAGTTAATCCAAATCAGAGCAAGCATGGGAGCACGGGTGTTCCTCCAGCTGCTCTCAGCAGGTGAGGAGGGGACATTCCTGCCTGGCTTGGATATCTCGTCCTGGGGCAAATGGCTAAAAGCCTGACACTGACGCCCAGAGGAGGCGAGGCAGGTCATTAAAACCATATTTCTGTTTGAAAGCCCTGAGGCCTTGGCTCCTTCAGGCTTGTCTGCTCAACCATGGGCCTGAATGAATCTGCTCCTTTGCTGGCTCTGCAGCTTACCTCGTGTTGTCAGCTGCAGTCACCTCACTGCCTGCTGCGCTCAACAGCACGGGAGGGAGAGGGAATTAGGAAGCTCTGACTGACATTTGCTGTCAAAACAACTGATACAGTCATAAACCAGTCCTACAGGGCCTGTGCTGCACCCTTCCTCACAGCCTTAAAGAGTAACAGGAGACAGCTCTGTGGAAGCAGAGGGCAAAACTCCCATTGCTGCCAACAATGACGGGTCTGCACTGGGCCCAGACCCTCCATTACACCTGAGATGTCCTCGGTGCAGTTTGTGGCAGCAGTTCAGGGGTGGTAAGGCAGGCTCTAGCCACACCTCTGGGAAGTCAAAAGCATTCACAGGACCCTTCTGACAGGCAAGTCTTGACAGACAGCCCAGCCGATGTCCTTTACTGGCGGCTCTCCTCTAGATGGGCAGGCAGGACATTTGCATCACTGCATTGCCATGGCGGCTCAGTGCCATCCACGGCTCCTCTTACTTCCATCAGCTCTAACCCTAAGGGCTCAGACCTCCTCTGCACAAGGGAAACATGAGACACTAAGTCTGCACAAAGCAGACCTCGCTGCATGGAAGAATAGGAACCAGGATTTAGACAAAAGTAAATGAAAGCTTAAACTTTGCAGAAACTAAAGAAAGGCTGAGCCATGGCTTGCCTTGCTCCTGTTTATTTTACCAGCCTCAGTTTGTTATACATACAGATTTATAGCATAAATCCATTGACATTATTTAGAAATAAAATGGATGGATGAATTTCTAACATCATTAAGGTCTATAGTTCTGTGGGGTTACAATTTCACTCTGTAGGTCTGGATAGCTATACTTTCTTCCTTACTCAAGGATCTGGAGGAGCTATTTTCTTCTATATAAACAAACATAGGTATTTTTTGCTCTGTATTCTATAACTGACTGCAATTTCTATACAGCACTAATCTCATCAGTGTAACTAATCCCTGGTAAATGCAATATAAAGAATAATTATCTATGACATGTCTCCTTCTACGACTTGAATGTTTCCAAAATGGGCAATTTTTCCATTCCAAGTGATTTGACGGCATTGTGTATACACTCTATAGTTGTCAACCAAGGATGATATTTACACTTTATGTCTATAAATGATGGCCAATAAACCAATTGTGTTGTGTCATATATCTATGAAAACCTTGTGAAAAATACAGTCAAGTCTGGCAACAAAGTCAATAATTTGTCAGTAAAGGAAACCACTATTGGGCTTTCTCTACCCAACCCTCCACCTTTCTTAAGCCCTTTTCTTCTGAAGCTTCACATTCATTTTCTTAATGTTTTTAACCTAGTGTCTGTGAAATTTTTATTGCTCCCTAGGTAATGACATCTGATCTGAATGTAACCACACACCTATTTGCTCAGCAACATTTGTCACAAGCCATTATAAATTATCATGCTGATAGTGTGCATTGCTGGGAAACCGGAAAAGTTCCATAAATTCAAAGTACTGTATCAGTGACATTCTTGTTTATTATCTAGGTATAAAGTTTTACTAGATTCAAGATGGCTACATTTACACAGTAGGGTACTTCAGCAACATGAGACTTGTACAGCTTGCACTAAGTGCTGAAAAGCATTTACCACATGCAACAAACACTGGAGCATTTTAACTAATATGTAGCCATATGTTTTGTCTCTTCTATTAATTTTAACCATGTTCCTGATTCAAAAAATGCTTGGCTATTATTTGGCCTTGCTTGAGAAAAGGCAAAAAGGCAAACAGAAACTACTTTTCTCTTAAAGTACAACCATAATTTCTGTTTCTTGGCCTCCTGAAGAGGAGGCATAATACTCATTAAAGTTAAAAGTTAAAAAGAGACTGTGTATTTTTTTATTATGTATGTCCTTGATAACAATCTGTGGTTGACATGATTGTATACTTCCCGTTGAGGCCCAGTATTTCCATTATGCTGGTTCAGTAGTTCTGGCTAGAAGATTTTTTTATTAGATGAACCTAGCTTGTGTGAACATATTTTTAATTATTTGCTATCTTTATTCTTCAAAACTGTGAAAGTTGAATCCTTTGGAATGCCTCCAGAAAAACAGGAATTTTTACCATGTTTGCTTGAAATTTAAAACAACTCAAATGGTTCTGATTGTCAGAAAAATCATACATATATGAATTTTATTAGGAGTCATTTGAGAAATACCTATTCATTAAAGCATAGCGTAATAACTAGGTAAATCAAGGGCATATTTTTAAAATTAATTCCAAACCCTAACATACAAAGAGACTAACTAGGAACAGCTTCAGTACAGCTAACACTTAGATTTGCTGCTTTTGATTCTCCTCAGAGAATCAACCTTTCACCAGTTTTACATTTCAACACATCTAGCCATCTATGTAGAGTAATATTCAAAAAAGTTAAATAAGGTCTCTTGATTTTCTTGCTGACACTACAGAACAAGAAGGTAATCTTCCCAAAGTCACATTGTTTCCTTCCCTGGGCTCAGGGGGTCCTTGTTATTAAAGCTGTTTTCAGCGCTAACTAAGGTCTAAGATGTGATGAACAGCATTATAAAGAGGATTTTGGGAGCTAGGCCAGCAAGCTAATCTTCTCCTCCACTCTACTCTAATTGTATGGGGCATTTTTTGTTCCCAGACATGAATTCCCCTATCTCTCATTTTCTATCTGCATTTCATATTTAAGTGCTTATTAATTTCCAGTGCTAAACCTTTCAATAAACTAGAGTGTAACCTAAATTGCACATTTCTAGATTGCAGACTGAGTTACTAATAAACTATGTATATTAGGAAATCAAAATGTACTTAGCTGCAAAACCAAAAAATCTTGTGATGTGTATTATTGCATTAACCTCCTGTTGTACCCAATATTTTGCACAAGGAATGTGAATTTTGTAAGTAGACACTGAAATTTCAAACCACAGAGATTGTTGACAAATTCCTGTTGCTGAAATCATTTTCTATTATTCTGGTCCTAAGTTTTTTGGCACAAATAAAATCCCTCTCAAAAAGAGCAATTTTAAATATAAGTGAAGTAGCAGCTGAGTAATTTAGCATAGCCTGGAAGATTAGCATTTCAGCATAGACCAAATAACGGTAAAGTCATCACCATCGCATACTGCAAAGACAATGCAAACAACCCTGTCAGACCTCCTTCTACCCACTACCATCTCGTTACTGCACTGGGCCCCCTTCCAGAGGAAGAAATAATGCAGGGGGAGAGTGGACAATGAATATTGAGAAGGAAGCAATGGAGGGAGGGAGTCAATCCCTTCCCTGGATCCAGTTCAGCTCAGTCTAGTACTGTTTAGCACAACACTATGCCACAAAGATTACTTGTTCTTCAAATAATTGTATGCTGTACACCACTTTACTGCTGTCAAAGACCATGTTGGTTTTACAGCGTTGGAAAAACATGTATTCTAGCAAGGAACAAAAAGAATTTGACACTGAAATATGCTTGATTTAATTTCCTAATCTCTATCTAAAAGGCAAAGAGAGACAAACATTTTAAAGCATTTGCACTGTCCCACAGAACAAAAGCAAAGCCTGTATCAAGAAGACATAGGGAAGTCATCCATTGCCTGAGTACAACAAATTAAAAATTAAAGAATGGGAAGTCAGCATGGGAACATATGGCGTGAATATGAGCTGCAGTTCCAACACCACAGTAAAAACTCATTTCAACAAAGAGTCAGTTAAGTTTTATGAGCACAGGGTTTTCCTGCGTTATCACTCTACTATGGTACTGAAATGCTGATGTATACACAATTAGAAAAAACAACAAAAGCAGCAACTAAGCACCACACCTCATCATTAAAGAACTTTATTTTAAGGGAAAATCAGTAATTATTATCTAAGTAATCAATTTATTAAGTAATAGGAACAAAGATGTGCTTGGTAAAAATTAAGTGCTTGAGTACAGTCGCTCTCTTTCTCTAAGTCCAACACTCTAACCTCATGGTCTGTTATAACCACTCCTGAGGATGCTTTACAGGACCAAATCCTGTAAAATCTTGGATGCTCCCATGAAATGCCAAACACCAATGGCTACTGAGTTTAATCTCTTTCTGACATGCAGAAAAGACCTTGACTGGCAGCATTAATGAACAATAACTCTCTTGCATTTGTCAAAAGGGGGTGAAAAAACCATGATACTCAAGAAATTTTTAAATAATGAATCACTGAAATATTTTCTTCATGAAACAAGTAGGCTGAATTTAGAGGGCATGTTGAAGAGGGGAATGATCTGACCATGTGTTGCCTTGTGCAAGTTATGTGGTTTCCAGATTTGGGGAAAGGCAGGGAATGGCTTCTGGGAGGCTCTGACTCCCCTTCTCACTCTTGGAAATAGATGGTCAAAGGGAATGCATGCACAAGGGAGCAAAGGGAGCCTCAGCTATCCCCTTGCCCTCTCAGGGCACTACTGTAGAGCAGGAGAAGGGGAAAGAAGAGCTACTGGCTATAAATCAGCAGCAAAGGGAAAAAGGGGGAAATATGACTACCAGTCCTGCAGTCCACTGCCCCTTAAGGGGTGAAAGTAAATGCCTGACTAACTCTGCATGAAGAGGATTTGGCAATTTATAAATTGCCTGTTTCTGCCACAGGCTGTTTGTAGCTGTGGGGACACAAAATGAAACGCTAGAGACTTATGCAAAAAAGCAAGCAGTCCAACAAAGACGCAACGGTGCCTCACCCTGATCGCAACCCAGAGCGCACATCATCACCATCATCCACAGGCCTCTCCCATCAGGCAGACAGAATTCAAATATACTTTATAAACCTCAAGAAGTTGTAAAGATGTTTTTAAACTCCCGCCCCCGAGGATGCTCCGCTGAACGCCTCCTGCGTCCTGCCACAGCAAACGCCGGCCGCAGCCCCCCGGCAGCGAGGGGGAGCAGCGAGGGGGAGCGGCCCGGGGGCGGCGGGGGCCCCGCGGGCGCGGAGCGGCGGGGGCCCCGCGGGCGCGGAGCGGCGGGGGCGGCGGCGGGCCGGCAGGTGGCGCCCTGGCGCTCCGGAGCGCGGCGCCCGCACTTACTTGCAGTCGCGGTCCTCCAGGTCGAAGTGGGGGTTGAAGTTGATGAGGATCCTCTGGTAGGGCTCCGGAGCCTGGATCAGCCACTCGCATTTTTGGCTGGGGTGGTAGGACTGGGGGTAGCCGGGAGAGGTGAGGTACCCGGGGTTTAAAATTTTGATCGTGTCGCCGCACTTATCTGCAGGGGAAGCAAATGCACAGGGATTTTTTCAGTTCGCCCTGGCAAGCGCTCGGTTTCAGCCCGCAGCAGCGAACCACCCGACCGCTGTGGAAGTGCTTGCGGGGGGTGGTGGTGGTGGTGGTATTGTGTATGTGGAAGGAAGGACAGACGGTTTGCAGCCTGCTTCAAGCAAACTTTTGCTGCATCCTTATGCCTTTAACGCAAAGGCATCTCTGCTACATTTTACCAAAGGAAAGAGGCCTGCTTCTCCATGCCCGGCCTTAAGTTCAGAGGCTGGACAGACAGCAGGTAGCAGAAGATAGCCCATTTCTAAACAGCACCCTTTCAAAAAGCCCCCCACTCTGAGCAAACACTGCCCTTTGCAGGGTTAAAACCTTGCATACTCACAACAGTGTTAATGTTGGCTCAGAAGGGTGTCTGAGACTCAATTATCTCCAAAAAGTATAATCTTCTTAAGTACAAAGTTTTAAGGAAAGCTGGGAGGAAAGCTAAAAGGATGCCATTTGACCCCCTGCCCAGCTACAGGATAAGCCTGGTCTGTGTCACTGACCACTGGGATTGTCTTGGTGGATCCAAACTCATTCGGAGCAGACCCACCCTTTGTTTTATCAGCCCATAAATCTAGGCAGGTTGAAATTATCTGTGCTCCTCAGACCAAGGCTAGCAGAGAACAAAGTAGGTTTAGTCAAGCAGAAATCATCCACTGTTTATTCCTTCAAGGAAGTTTGTTCATGCTTGGAGACTGCATCAAAGTAATGGAGCAGAACAACATCCTTTCCTCTTCCCTCTGTCCCTTCATTCCCCGAACAACAACAAAGATTTATTTCTAATAGCAAAATAGTTGCAAAAGTTTCCAGGATCACCAAATGTAACTAAGAAATGTGGCATGCTGCATCTTGCTCCTTTGGCCAGCATTATCAGGGTTGCATTTTAAGGTTTACAGGAAAAATAAAAAGGGACAAGAAATCCAACCTACACTGTCCAGTGCAGTTTGTGTGCTGGTTTTTTACTACTACGGATTTCTTTCTCTAGATCTTCAGGGACGAAAAACTTTCTCCACATATTGATTGTTTAATTCTGAGTAGTAAAATATGACAGTAAACTACAGACAGGAAGAACGTCCACACTAAAAAGCAAGACTATATATCACTACATCCTACACTACATAATGGTACATACAGGCTGCAGTGCTGTATCCAATATGTTCCCTGTGAAAGCAAAATGGCATTCCTTGCTCTCAGCATGAATTTATAAATGTACGGGATTTTATTGTAAGAAAAGCAGGTCAAATGGAAATGAAAGAGGAAGTGCACATCAAAAATGCATAAAGCTACACTCTTTATAGAAATTTTCTGCCATAAATTAGGTGGAAAGGGGATGTTACGTACTCAGCTGTATGGTCAAAACCCAGATACTGCTAAGCATGTTGCTGGGAAAGCCTATCTTATTATTTATTTCCTCTTTGCCTTTGCAAAACAGGCTGTTTTCCTCTGACCAGAACAAAAGGCGTTGCACCTCAAAGCTCAAAAGCTGTCACTGGTGATCTTGCTAATCCGCTGTCTGGGGCTCTCAGGGAATCTTGCCTTTTCCTCTCTGTGTAAGCACACTCGGAAAGTGATCCTGTCTCATTAAACCCACTCCAGCCCTGCAAACAACATGGCAGAGTCTGGCATCTGTTAAATGCCTGAAATAAAGCAGTGCTACTTCAGTCACTTGACAGAGTCACTTCAGAGGACGTTGAGGTGGACTCACTACCACCAGCGCTCCTTAATCTGCGACTTCTGGGAAAGTGACAGTGTAATAAGATAATGTGGTCTGCTAGACTCCCTGGCTCTGTGCAATCTCTCTCACACTTGATTAAGAAGAGCAGTTTCTAATGACTTTGGACCATTAGTTCTAAATAAGGTTAATGAATTAATTTAGCAGACACTAGTAGTACATGTAGGTGAAGGTGGCATTAGTAGGTCTGGTAGGTTACAGGGGAGGTTAATGGCCTTGGTGACTCCAGCAGGGCCCCACATTAACTGCTCATGGTGGAGGCTTCTGCCCAGCAGCCTGCCCTACTCCTCCCCTTCTTTTAATGGGGAGAAACGATTGCCAAGACCACTGGGTGCCCCCCTCCCACTCCTCAGAGGGTGCAGGACTAGGGGCAGTCCTGGTTTACTTGGGAGCCAGGGAGATGGCTGCCTGCACCCCTCACCTGGGCTGGGGGGGTGAGCAAAGTGCATCCTCTTGGAGCATCCCCAAGCCAGGCTTGGCACATGCCTCTAGTGCCTTCGCTCCTGCACCACGGTGCTCAAGGAGGCAACTTGTCCTGATTTAATTAAGCAGCCTCCTCAAAATATATTGGGAAAGAGATTAACTTCCATCATAAAACATGCGATTTTAATACTCTCTCTCCCACAACACTCCGCTTGCGGTCCCTTATTAAAACAATATACCAGCGTAAGTGGAGGGTGCTCTCTTCTTTTAATTACTTTGATTGAAAACTCAGTCAGGCAAAAGTAAATATTTGATAATTAGTTAATAATAATTGCCCAGGATTTTCCGGCAAAGGAAAACTCACACGAGCTGTTTCATGTGTGAGAGCTAAACGTCAAGCAGTCCCACAATTAGACCGTCTTTAAAAATGCATCATGCAGTGAAATATTCACGGTGCCCTGGCATTGTTCGGGGAAGGAGGAGCATGCTGCTTCTAATTAGTTGTGTTTTCAAGGGCTGCCTGATAGTACGCGAGCTACATCAGTCATTTGTTACAGGATTTCTCTCTCGGAAGAGTGTCTTGAGCCTTCACAGAGCAGCTCAGCCTCTCTCTTGGCACTGTGCAAGTTGCATGTAAACTGCAGACTTGGGAAAGGGGTAGTCTAGAGAGCTCTCCGTTTGAAGGCTACCCACAGGTACACACACAACTGGTAAAAGGCACGATACTCTGAAATCTTATGCTTCGGAAAAGGAAAGGAGGGGAGAGAGAGCGTTGGCTTTAAAGCGTTCATTATCTTTCAGGTATCGAAGGCGAGACTTATTTAATTGCCTATGGGAGGAAACATTATTAAGATAATTGGCTGTCCTAATCTAGTGAGAGCGAGCAGCCCGCTTTATACAACAACCCAAAAGAGCGGAAAATAAAGTCGGAAGGCCGTGCCAGGGCGGGCGATCCTCGGGCCAGGACCGCACCGCCTCCCTCCTCCGGCAAAGTTCCCCCAGCCGGGCTCAGGTCGGTGCGCACCCGGGCTGAGACCCCACGTCCCCCGTGACACTCACCGCTTCGCAGAGCCCTGGCGAGGGTGAAGGTGAGGGCTGCACAGTGCAGGAGAAGTCCCCAATCCATTTTCCCTTCCGACAGCAGGGAAAGGAGGAAAAAAAAAAAAAAAATGCCCTCCACGCACAAGTCTTCCTGGGTCTGAAATCCTCCAGCGGAGTCAGGAGCGGAAAGCACGGTCCGCAAGGGCAGTCCCGGGGGCAGAGGGAGGGCCGCTTCTTTCTGTGCCTCAAGTCGCCCGCATCCTGTCATTTAGCTCCGGCTCCCTCTCCCTTTCCCCACACTTGTTCCTTCTCCAGGCGCCGTTGCCCCTGCCATTCCCAGAGAGACTAGAAAGCCAAATGAAAACGAGGGAGGAAAAAAACCAAACAAACAAACAAAAAAAAACCCCAAACACACAAACAAGACAGACAAAAATCCTGGCGGCTGCTGGCACCTCGGGAGCGCTCTGCCGGGCGGGCTCCGGGAGACGGGGCGGGCGTGCTCTGCGGAGAGAAGGAAGGGAAAGCGGGCGTCAGCGGGGACCAGCCGGGCGCTGGAGTTTGGCAAACTGCGTGTCCCCCCCGCCCCACGCCTGCCCCGCTCTCCCGCTGCGGCGCGGCCGCGGCTCCCGCGGGGCCCCGCAGCCCCGGGGCGGCGGTGCAAAGCCCGGCGGTGCAACGCAACGCAACGCGCGCCCGGGGCGGCGGGGCCCGGCAATGCCCGGCGGGGCTCGGCAATGCCCCGCACTCACCTGCCCCGGCGGGAGGCGGGCGAGCGAGCGCGCTGCCGCCGCAGGGGCTCCCGGCCGGCCGGGGAAGGAGGAAGCGACCGGGCGGCTCCTGCTCGCAGCCTGAGGAAGAGGAGCGCAACTCAGCGGCAATAAGAGAGGCCGAGGAGCCGCCGTCTCCCAAGCCCCAGTCCCCTCCCCCTCCCCGCCCTCCTCCTTCTCCTCCTCCTCCTCCTCAGCCCCCCAAGACATCGGCGGCGCAGAAGAACCAACAAACAAACACAGCAAGCCCCAGCCCTGACACCCAGCCGAGGCGGGGGCTGGCTTGGGGGGACGCGGAGGGGAAGAGGGGGGACGAGGGGTGGCTTCCCACCGCCACGGCAGGTAAAGCCGACCCAGGCGGCGGCACCCACCTGCGCCCCGCCGCCCCCGCTGGTCCTGCGGGGCCCCGCGCACCCTTGCCGTGCCCTGCCCGGCCCCGGCCCCACAAGCAGACACGCACCCACGCGCACCCCAGCCCACCTCCCGGCCCGCTCCCTCCGCGGCGCCCCGCGGGCACCCTGCCCCGTCCCCTCCCGGGCCACCCCCTTCCCCACCCACCCACCCACCCTCTTTGTGTTTCGTGCGAGCGTGCAGACAAGCACCCGGCCCCACGCGTGTCCCTGCGGTCCCCCAGTGGGACACCTCTGTCCCTTGTGATCCTAGGAGCTGCCGGCCATGCTGGCGGGGGCTGAGCTGTGGCGACCCTCCCGTGAGGGGACTCCCAGCTAGCAGGCTCACCCGGACCCACCCACCCCCCATCCTCTTTGCATTTCTGCATCTCTGGGGGGCTTTCCTGCACCCTCTCCCTCATGGCCCTCTTGCCCACCCTGGCTCTCATTCCTGCTTCTCTCAACTTCTCTTGCTGCTTAGCTCCCCTCACCACTACCAGTCTGTCTCTCATGAAGTCTCCTGAGGGGCTGAGGAGCTGCCTGCATCCCCCGGGGCCAGCTCTGCACCCCGTGGAGGCTATGTGGCATGAAATTCCCACTGGGGACTTTGTGTCTCCTGAGCAACCCACCCTCCCTGCACCGGCGGCAGGCACGAAGCGGGGACATAAGTGGCTATGAATTCTGCTGCTTTGGCTGCATTGTCTGGTGCTCACCAGCTATGGGGCCCGTCCTGGGCCCGTCCCTTCCTTGCCCCATTGTCCTGCCTTACAGGCTGTCCCTGCACTCAGGGAGTGATTACCTAGATGAACCTGACTGCTTCTTTTATGTGGAGCATTTTGAGCTCCCTCTGTGTGGAGGCAATTCAGTTGCTGGGGTAGGTCTTAGAGGAAGAGCTCTAAGGCTGAAAGTTGAAACGCAGTATTAAATGGTCCCCAAAGATGGGGCTGTGCTAGGAAAATAACCTGCGGCCAATGGTGGATGTCAGCTCCTCTCATCTCCCAGAGCAGAGTTTGAAAACAATTTGTTACTGGTGCACAGCTGAGGCAAACTCTGTTAATGCTTCATTGGGAAAAAGGCCTGTTAGAGGACCTACTCCACAAGGAATCTTTCTGAAGGATGCAGAGGGAAAAGAGTTGGGCTTTGCTGGGGGCAGGGTCATCCTCCAAGTGCAGCCGCAGCAGTAAATCCCTGTCCACTCTGAAGATGTAACTATGTTTGAAATAGTTTTCAAACATAGTTGTAAGTCTGCAGCCATACAGATTAACTACAAATGTGTTACATCTGTGTTCAGAAATCATACACAGATTCAGCCTCCTCCATCCCTTTGTCTCCAGCCCAGAGCCGAGCCTTCCACTCTCGCTGCCCTTTTGAAGCCCCGGCTTTAAGGTCAGCTGAAGTCTGGAGATTAAATCCGTAGGAGATCTGTCTGCCAGTTTCATACTGCACACTCTCTCATCACTACTTTCCGAGTTTTGCCAGACATTCCCCTTCTCTTCTGTGATCGTAGTTCTGTAATATCGTGCACTAAAGTGCAGTTTGATCCTGTTATACTCTCTGTACACCTCATTCTTTCCTTCCTTAGCTTCTGCCTCTGTCCCTGCCCTTGCCCCTGCTCCTGCCCGTGCCCATGTCTGCAGGCAGGCTGGAACTAGTCAGACTGAGTTATGTAGTTCAGTCTCATTTCCCCATCTTTAGGCAGTCTCTGGATCATCATATGCAATACTTATGCATTTCCTTGATTGATTGGGATGTATATTTTATGGGTAGCACATTAAGTCCCCTTTATTTTTTTTCCTTTAGAGAAGTTCCCAGAACTGGGGAGAAGGGGAGATTTAACAGCGCTTTCTGATTATTAAAACTCTCATGCTGCTGGACAGTCCTTGAGATAAATTGGTTCTGTCCTGAAGCACATCATAGTCTGCAACTGACTGGGAGACAATGCAGGTTTTAAAATAAAGTACATCTATTTTTGAAAACAGAAATTACCTGCTGATGGTAGCTTACCAGGGGGTTGCAGAAGTCTATACATACATGTTTGTTTTTAAAACTCGGTCTCAGAAGCCAAGATTGATTCTGTAAGTGAAAAACAGTAAGCAGATACCCAGAATTTAGCAAAAATTACACTTAGCACGTGACAATGGTGGCTCTCTTGCTTTGGGATTATCATTGTCCGTCAGGTAATTTCTACAATCTGCAGAGAGGAAATCCTCATTCCCAGTTGTATGCTGCAAAGATGCTCCAAACCAACCAACCAACCAACAAACCAGCTATGATGGTTTTCCATTTCTTTTCCTGTCAGATTAACAAGCTACTTTCTGCAGATGCAGACAACAGCATGTTAGTAGCTTGTGTATTTTAAAGAAATTCCATTATCTGAAAGAGAAATTAAACACTTTAATGCAGACAGAACATGTACATTAGTGAAGATGGTACAATGTGATAAATTGTAAGACTAATGAAGAATGTTGCTTTTATCACCTCAGCCTACCTTGTAACCACTAATCCATATACCAAGGTTTATTTCAGCATGCTCATGTCTCAAATATCAGCGCTTCCTCCTCTTGCAGAGAGAGATGTGCACCAGGCTGAAAAGACAGCTGAATGGGAGTGGCCTCTCTTGTAGCTAATGTGGCCCAAGGAAGAGGATTTCTGCCCCTCCTCAGCACTATGTGGACATTTTTGATTTTACACTGGGAGTCTTTTTTTTTTTCCTGTTGATTCTCAAGGCCTAGGAAATACAAAATGTCTGGTACGTTAACGTCCTTTCCTATCATAATGTGAATGGCATTAGTCTAGTTTTTCTATCCATCTTTTCCTCTCTAGTTCACAGATATAAGCACAGGTTTCTTCCATGTATGAATTGCCCTGAAGTGGTGAGTGAAGACATTCCATCCTTGGTTTACATATATTTATCTGAAAAAGTTTAATCTTGAATATAAACTGGCATCAAATGAAACATTCGGAAGTCTCTTTTTATTATCCACTTCTCACATTTTAGTCATGGTATTTTGGGTCCTGATCCTGCAACTGCTTATGCATTTGTTCAGCTCTGCATTTTCACATCAGTAATGGGATTTTATGGCAAGGATGAGCTAGTGTTACAAAGGCTGAATCTGAATCCAGTGTACATAAAAGTTAATGGATCGCCTAGGCTTGGGGTTTGGGTTCAGGCCCATCTTTGCTTCATAATTTGACTTGGTGCTTATAATGCTTTTTTGAAGATTGTCTGCACTTCTGTTATAAACCTGTTTCTCAAGAACTTTATAATTCAGCCATAAAAGATATTTGCCTTGGGCTAAATCATGTAATATAAAACTTAAAATTCCAAAGGAAAAAACACTTTTCCCATTTTAACAATAGCAGAACAGAGCAACTTTGATGTTTACTCCTTTATGCACTCATATAGTACCATAATGCATTTAATTAAAACCTAACTTTGGCAAATGATTAATCCATGGCTGAAAACACTTTTATTTGGTATTATTTTGAAAAATTAAACCCATCCATAATATTAAATGCCTGAAAATGGAGACTTCCTAGCAATATTTAGTCAGAATAGAAATATATTTGCTTTATGACTAGTACCTACTAATATCTTCATATGTGGTCTGGTGCTCATTTATAACCTTCTCTCTAATGTTTTCCTTTTCTTTCACTCATCTTCCCCAATAATCTATCCAAAATTAGGCTCCTGTGTCATCTCCTCTCCTGTTGCTTTGGCCATATGAATCACTGCTTGGCTTCCTGTTGCTTACTGTACTGAAGTGAAGCTATTTACCCTTATCTTTAAGATCAGACATACATTTTGCATTGTCTATCTCTCTCCTCACTCAACCCTTTTATCTCCTACATCTTTTACCCTCCTACTCAGTCTCTCACACCCAATCATTTTTTACTGTCCTCTCACATTACACCTTTTTTCCACACACAGCCACATGCATCTAAATGATCCTTCCTCTTTCACTGCACATCTTACCCTTCTCCAAAGAACAACTGTAAATACATGTATTTTTATAAACCATGCCATCTGATTTATACATTATTTAAATTTACATATGGCCACGTATTGCAAAATACACTCAGATGCTGTACTCCTTTGGTTAGAGGTCAGATTCATTTGCATTTACATCATCTCCACAGTGACTACATTGTTAGGGTTAGAGTGACTTTACAAATATCTTACCAAACTCCTTGGAATCACAACTGTGCCATCTCACAAATGCCTTATCAAAACATGTTCATCATCCTGTCTAAACACATTCCACTCCAACAAATTAGCACAGCCCAAGGCTTTATTAGCCGATTATCTGATTATCAAAAGTCAAATGTTTTCATCTGTGTCAAAGGCAAATCATCACACATTACACATCACACACTACACCCATTTCCAAACTGACAACAAGCTCATCAGGTCTCTCCTAGGACTAATTCCTCTTCTGCTTGCACTGCTACAGCTGCCAAAATCTAAGCATAATCACCATGTTCTTCCACATTGCCTCACTCCTTTTCTTCAGTAATATTTGTATATTCTTAGTGTAATCTGCTTCTTATCTGAAATCGGAAATGGGAGACATATACAGCACATGACTTACGGTAGTGTCCTTAATAAGAATGCCTGATCAACTCAAGGGGTTCTGAAGTAGCTGTTTCTGTGATGAAGGAAGTAATACACAGCAAATCCGCCCATGTGGACTAAGAATCTGATTGTATTTCCATTGATGGCAATGACAAAATCCCACTGACTTCAAAGGAGAAAAACAGACCCTGTATGATGATAGTGGAATCTCCGATTATAAACTTGTGTTTATCAGCTTCTGTTGTTTCCATTTGGTTGCACAATGGGTATATCAGTGTCTGTGTTTACACTAAGATAACTGCCACAAAAAGCCAAAATAGCAGTTCCTTTCAAAGTAAGGCTTTGCTAGACTGAAGGTCTATAATCATTAAGAAGTAGGTGGAAATAATGTTGAATGTATCTTTGTATTTCTTGTCTTGCTCTAATTTTGGCTGGAAAATTAGTGTCCTGCTCATGTAATCTATTCATCTTTAAACATCCATATTATTATATGATATTATTGAAAATTATATGCACTACTTTATATGTTACATCTGATAGAATAATAGTAGGAAGGGAGCGATGTTATTAGGGAAATGGAAGCTGTCACAGCGACACTGCATGGTTGTCATGCACCCCCTTTAGCTACAATGCAGCAATCACTGTAAACAAGCAGTCGTACTGCATTCATTACAGATCAGATTCCCTTTCTCGGTCATCTCTCATCTTCTTCAAGAGATGTTCTCGATCATAATTTTCTTTGTCACTTATTACAGCTGATGTTAAATGGCTTTTCAGCTAAATGCTTGTTTGGGTTATTTATTAACTAGAGAACATTTACATTGGCACACTTTGATGTTATACATGAAACGGAGAACCATTTGTAGACTATAGTGGATTAACTAGAAATTCAGGGAATCGTATTCAAAGGGATTAACTCTTAGGCAATGGATTACCTCCAGTCAGTTAGCTTCATTGGAGGAGATGGAAGCAACCGCTAACACACAGATCTTTATTCAGGTGGTTTTATATAATGGCAGGAGTATTATTCAAATAAATTAAATATAATTAGTTTATATTTGTGCTGTTATTGCTGGTGCACCTTAAGAATAGGGACTGAGACCTGGAAGGAGCTCTTAGGCTCGATGATGGTTAATTTTGTTTTCATATTGGGGCTTGAAAGTGGAAAGCAAGAAATATAACTGGTCTGATCTAATGGGTTCATTTTCAGAATGTTGGTTTCTTTCAGTATTTTCTCCTTATTGCTATGTCTATAGAAAAATTGCTCTGAAATATTGTGTCTCGTAAAGTTGCTTTGAAAAAAAACCCCAGAGAGTAATATTTTGTTTTGTTTTGTTACTTTTTCAAGAAGATGCATTTAAAACAGAAAGACGTTTTGGCTATGGAATATGGGTGGGCAATTTTTTAAAAGCTGAATTTGTAGGGTGCAGTAGAGGGATGTCAGAGATGCCCAATGGGGGTGATAGAAAATGGAACTGGTAGTCTCCTTGGTATACAACTAGAAAAGGAAAAAGAAAGTTAAAAAGACCCTAAACAAAGACCGACTGAATAGGAAATTATGTTTTAAAAGGCCTCACCTTTCTTGGAAATGTGTTGTGTTTGTCTTTTTTTCTCCCTCCTGTCTTTTCTACTGCATTTTAACCTATATTGGGACTATTTAGTTGCCAATAAAGTCAACTGAAAAACTCCTGTTTTGAGGAGAGTTTACTCAATAATTTTTACCTACTTTGGGAAAAAAAAAAATTTTCTAAAGAAGCTTCTAAGCAATAACCAAAGCAGTGTTCAACATGTCTCACAATCTTCTCAATCTTCTTTCTTGAAAAGGGTAACAGAATCATTGTGTTAGATGTTTTGTAATCTCTCAGGTATGGTTTTAAGTTTCTTAGAGATCTTTCTGGAATGTAGTTTTCATTGTGGATTCATGATTTCATGTAACTCAGACAGGTTGTCATGAGGAGAAACACAGTTGTCCAGGTTGTCATAGCAGCTAAAACTTTCCTTTCTGTGAAATTGTCACCAGGCCCTTGGCTTCTTGTAACCAAATAACCAGAAACATTATTAGTTTAATGAAGAAGCTCTCCAACAGGCTGTTTCCAAATCTGTAAGTTATCTGTCCAACAAGTATGTCACTCTGTGTGCAGTATTTTATTCACAAAGGCCATCTGGACAGCCTTGACAAAGGATTCATATCATTTGCCAGAGAACATCTTGTTTGCTGTGAAAAAAAAAAATTAAATTCAATGTTTTTCTAAATCTATCCAGAGACATCGCTTTTTTGTTCTCAACTGCTCTGTTGGCTTTACTTTGTTGAAGCTTCTTTGTCACCATTGCAGAATGTACAAACATGACATTGCCTCCTTTTTCGTCCCTGTAGTTATAATTTTACACTCCCTGTGTTCTTTAAGATTATTTCAGACTCTGATTAGTAAAAGGCATTGATTTATTCGGGTGAGATTTGTGTTTGAATGGAAACTCCCCGACATTTCTATGTTATGTTGTTTTTGAGATTTCCTTCATGGCTTGTTCATCATGCCATAGCATATCATAAAGCTTTCAGTTATTTTCTCCTCCTTTGGGGCAAATTCTTCCATCACATAGATCTTAATGAGTACTAAACAGATAAAAACCAGGTATCACATATAGACTGGGAAAAGGTCAAAGCCCACTTTGATGGCTTAGCAACTGCATGTAGTGAATCCAAAAGGTGCTTGGTTTTTATTGACTGCAATGAAGATTATTTCAGCTTGGCAGAAAATACCATGCTGTGACCAATGGCCAAGAACCCCACTTCAAATTAATCCTGCAAGGTACCTAGCAAAATTATAAAAGACTGAGTAACCACAGCTGCCATACAACATGGAATAGGAGCTGATGTTTTTTCACTTCCTTAGTAAAACAGTGAGTATCTTGCTGGAAGGCTCTGCATCCTTCATGCAGAAAGTTCACTTGTTAATATAAATTCAAATGTTCTTTCACCAAATTATCCATAATTAGAAAAGGGCTGCCAGACCAGACCTTTGTGATACAGTATCTGGATGAAACATTAGAAAATTAATGAAATTGATTTTTTCACATGTGCAGTATCTCTCCCTGAATATAATCAAAATATCATTTTTGAGAATGATGGGAACTGACTGGATTTATTGAAAATGCCTCTTTTATATTTACTGCCTTGATTTTTGTCTTACAAGATAATTTTGTGGCACACATACACGATCCTGGTGCAATCAGAATAAATGTAGTACATTTTGCATTCATTAGTATATTCAGAATCTCCAAGTCTCCATTCAAGTAAAGTATAGACACTCTATTTTGGAGAGTTTAAGGTGAATTAAAATTTAAAAACCAAGTGTATAAATGGTTCTTAATTATGTAAATGTGGTGCTTGGAGAAAAAAATATGAAGTTTGTGATGAGACAGTGTTGGCAAACAATTTTTCTTTTAAATGTTATCTTTTTTTATGGCTAAAGAAGACCAGAGGTGAGATGGTACTCATCCTTCCAAAGGCCCACACTTTTGCAGGTGGAATGTATGTAAGCATATTATACACTGACTGCTTTCAAAAATAAAAATATAGCTTAAAAGTCTAGTATTTCTAGACATGGTGCCAAGGCTGCCTGTAAATGCTAAAACCCAGCAGAAGGACAGTAGCAGGTATTTAGAGGAGGCTGGGTATATTTGTGTGTAGTGCTTCCCTTGGCGGAGACGAGCATTGCTGGGGAAGTTAAGCTCGCTATTATTGTCTGCTGCTGCATCCTGGGAGCATGCTGTGGTGTTGCCAAGTGAAGCACACTCAGGTCCTTTAGCCAAGGTATTAACCTATTGACCTACTGCCCCAGGATGAGAATGCTGCCAGCCATGATCATCTCTCATTGAAGAGTAAGGTATTATAAACATTAAAAAGAAACAACTCGTTGGCAACTAATCAGAAGATTTACCTGAGAAATACTCATTGAAATAAGTCAGTTTTTCTGGGAGACTATGCTGCTTGCTTATGCCCTATGGAAAATTTTGTCCTAATGAAATTCAACTTAATATGTATTAAAACAGCCTAGGATAATTTTGTTCAGTCATCAACCTCTTTCTGAGTGCAAAGTAAAGTTTATTTTTCTAAAGGATAGAAAAAGGAAAGAGTGTTGCTCTGTAACTTACAGTCATTCCAATCCCTACTTATATCAACTTGAAATAGCTTCATATTTTAGTGAACTAAACAGGCCATAGTTATACTGATAAACTAATTAGGGTGCAGCATGGACCTGAGCGCTACTGATAACTGCCAGCATGATTTCAGTGCGTTTTTCGTCAGTGTGACTTAGTGCTTGCTGGCAATGCCTGTGTGAAGTTTGGGAGTTAGCATGCGCCAGGGACCATTCCCCATAGGAAGTCAGGACAAAGCTGTCCTGTGTAAACGAGACAGGGTTAGTTGCCATGAGGCCAGAGCACAGTTTCTGACCCATTTCATCAACTAGCATAGACACAGTTTTAGTATAGGTGCACATGGAAAATGGTATCAAGGCAACTATGAATTGTTGAAAGAACTGGGACTATCCAGTTCCTGACAGGAAAAGATAGCTTGTCATTTATCAAACCGAGTGTTGCTCTCTTCAGTGGGCATTACAAATATGTTTCTTAGTCAGGTAAGAACTATTGTAAGATCTATTGTGAGAATGATTTAATGTATTGTAAATGTGTTATCTAATGGTTTGTAAATAAACTGACTTTTCTATCTATCTAAGGTGGGAGTGAGCTGGACCCCCTGGAAAAGCCAAGGCTGACAAAAGCTTAGATAAGAGGGGATAGTATGTAGGGATTAACTGGGGCTTGGAATTATGATGTGTCACCTATCCTGCCTAAGACAGTAATCACTGGTCTTTACCGAGGTGGACAGGCCACCTATACATAACCCTGACAAAGAACATGTATAATTTTATGTATGTTTGATAAATAGCTGCACAAAAAGTTACTACATCTTTGCAAAAACTGGTGCAGTCCAGCAAATAAAAAACCGTCAAAGTAAGGGTTAACCAAACTGAAGGGTGACTTTTTTGGTGAATTTGTTTTTGGTGTGGAGAGGAAGCAATCAAAGTGAAGGGTGACCCTATGTATTATAACCTGTTGCTCATCTCTTCAATGTGGAGAGCAGTCCATGTGCTGATACCTAGGGATCAGACCCTGCAAATGCTCCAGGCAGGGTTTCTAGGAGAATCTTGAGCATGAAGACATGCAAAGGATTCATCATCCCTCTCCCATCCAAATTCCTGTTATTCAGCTCTAGGTGATAGCCCAGATTTCTCTGTGTCACCAGGCCAGGGTGCACAGGGCTTCCAACTGCTCTGGCTAAGAAGTGGTCTAGGGAGTGTTTCAGCATCCAGCAGTGTGAGCTGCCCTTTGGCAGTGGGGAGTGGGCCTAGGATCTGTTACAATTTCAGATGCCCTACTGGTTGGGAGGAGGGTGCCTTTGAGAGGGACAGAGGGGCACCCGCCCATACTGCTGTTTCAGTTTGCTCCATCACCACATCCAGGAGTGGACCTCACATTTGCTGTAAGAGGTGCACGCATATGCTTCCACTGCACAGTAGAAGCCCATCTGTGTGACGGTGAGTTCTGGGAAAACACTGAAGGCAGTGGGAGATAACTATTCTCGTGCTGTATCTCCTGCCTTCCTCTTCTAGGTCTTAAGCCTGTCCAGTGTGGTGCCCATATTTTCCCCATATGCTGGATCACCCACAGATATTTGATGTGTCTTGTGTAAGGCATAGCTAGAGCCTTCTAAGCTCACCTGGGTCAACTATGAATGAGTTAAATACTGGGGTGTGGATATAAATCAGGAAACTGGGCAGGTGAAGGCAAGGAATGTCTTTTAGACATTGCCTTTGGGATACTCTCAGGATAACTGTGTTTTTTTGAACTTGTGCGGTGCTACCAGTATGGCCTGTGGATGGTGCAATATCCTGATGTTTCTTTTGGGGCATCTGGCTAGCCCTCCCCTCCTGGGCTTTCTTTTTGCATGCTGAAAGGTGGGTTGCTCTCTCTGTGAGACCAGGCTGGCTCCACAGTGCTTCTCAGACATTTGTTGACATGGTGTTAATAACACTTGTCGTCAGGACTGGGTCCACAGGCCAGGCTGCTAATGAGGAGACTGCTTTACAGCCTCAAAAGTGGTATTTTTAATAAGTGTGATGTGGAGAGTATACACATGCCCTGGAGCATTATGTGAATATTTTGGGTTGCATGTGAGAATACAAGGTCTTCTGGGTTAATGTTGGAGGATGGTGACAGATGGAGATAGCTAAACATGGTATGGCCTCATCCATACTGCTCCTTGGTGGAACTTAACCCCAGGATGAACCCGAGCTTCATCTTGAAGAGATGAAGGGGGAATTATCCAAACCACTACAAAGGCGAATGAAGAGCTGACATCAAGGGCTGAATGCTCAAGCTCGTGTACTTGCCTTTTTTAGTTTCACAGGTTATGGATATGCACTGTCAGTCTTCACTGGAACTTCTGCCTTTTCTTGACAGAAACGATGGTTCTATTGCTTTAATAAATTACAGTGTTATTAGTATCAGGCTAGAAACACAATTTTTAAACAATTTAATTTAAAAAGCCTTACTAGCTTCCCTATGATCCACCTCTGTGTGCTGACACAAGAAGGTGTCTGAATTTCAAGTCTGGCGTGGTTTGAGTCGTATCCTGGTGAAACATGTTCACTATCACTGCTGTACACCATGTTCTGATTGCTGTTTTGCAAAGACATTAATGAGTTTCCCAGATCATAGCCGGCTCTTTCTCAGCATAGTTTAACATATATAAACAAAATCTGTTGCAGTAACTGTGAAATGATTTGCATTCATAATTATAGTGTTTTTTCTCATAAATTGCAATCATATCCAAGAAAACATATAAAAATAGAAATACATTACTTATGCTTTATTGTTCAAAACGGGTTTCTGTTTTATCAAGCTGCAATGATGAAAAAAAAAATACATTTACACAAAACAAGAAACCTGGAACATCATACTGTGGCAAGGTGGTGACAGATCAAAATGAAGAATAGTGCAGTTACCTCTTAAAAAGGAGCTAGAACCTTTGAAATCACTATTACTGTAGTGTTAAAAGCCCCCAGATAAAAACAACACTATGCCATATAGACATGAGATGACATTATTCTAGCTGAGGGCCTCAACTGAACCAAAACATCTGAATTTTTTATAAGGTTTTACATTTTTGATGAAAATATCTTAGTAAGGAACTGTTAGGCGGTTCAGAAATATGTCTGTCAGATAGATATTCAGGTCTGTAGTGTTGTGAAAGCTCTTGGAAGTGACGGTGGATGCGCAGTTGATCAAAAGTCTCAGCTGATTTAAAATGCTCAGTAAAATCCAATTAAGCAAAGTAGAGACCAAGGAATTGAAATATCTCCTTTTTCCATTGAAGCACCTGCATATCTTTAGGAATTTAAATTATTATTGGTATATGTAGTCTACATAGGAAATAATGAAATATTTTCCCTTCCAAGAAATATAAATTACATCTAAATCCCATTTACTCAGAATATTTGAGACAGAGATACCGTATTCCGATAACAAGGTCTGAAGTGGTCAGCGGGAGCAACAGAGGAAAGAATTTGATTCTTGGTCTATTATCATAAAAACCAGATTGTGCCACTGTTACTCTCATAAAGTTGTAGCTTAGTCCTTACACCATTTTGTCAGTTTCACTACTGATGGAAATAGTATTTTCTGACATGGATACAGATAACAATATTTGTCTAAAAGAAAAAATTTTTAAGTATCCTGCACTAAATACATAGCCATATAACTTCTGACTGTGGTATTCTACTTAAGCTTTCCCCTGTAAAGGATAATTTGGCTGCAATAAGAAGTGATGGGCTTTTCCCATCTTAGAACTAAACATAAAGTCCTTCTGGAATTTGAAAGGAGTTTTTTAATGTCCTAAGGATTCTTCTCTGTAGGTCCTGGTTTTAGCTAGAACTAGGAGAATAAGTGCTGAAATGTATTGAATAAGGCTACTCTCCTGAGGTTTCCAAACCACTTTTGCTGACCCATGAGACAGGTCAGAAAAATGTCGACTTGTAGGAGTGTTTATCTGAACCACACATTTTGAGGAGCAATGGGTCACGGAAGGAATCTTTAAAATAAGAATCCAAAGTTCAAGGCTGCTTAGATTGAGTTCTTGGTGTCAGTTTAGTGTAATTTCATGGGGATCCCATAACTCTAGTGCAGTATTAATGATGATGTTAAAAAGCTCATGAATACAGATGCAATTACTATTAGATTCCCAAAGCAGTCCTTTGTGATAAGTGCAGTGATAATCCAAAACTAGGGAAAAATGAAGGGTCATTTACTGTGCCAAGCTTAACACATTTGGGCTCTGTTGGAGTAGTTGGGGAAGCCAATTTTGAAGCTGAGAGCTGTTTGTTTTAAAAGCATTGCTACTGCCTCCTATTTGTTTAATTCTAGAGCTCTAACATTATATTGTCAGAAATTGCTTTGAGAGTTCCCTTGGCAGGAGATTTTTTCTCAAGAAGATAGGACCCAAGTCATTTCACACTAATTCAGTGTAGGACCCAGATTCAATAGTGAGGGAGCCACCCCTTTGGTGGGGAGGGAGACAGAATTTTTGCCAGAGAAGCTATCTAGTATGTGCTCAGTGGCTCCCATTGGCAGCCAGGCAAGCAGCTGGTTTCAACACGCACTATTGTTTCCAGTTGGTCCTCATCTGTAGCCCCATATAGAGCACATCACAATAATTAAGTCTAGAATTTACAAAGGCATGGATTGGAGGTGGCACTGTCCAAAGCCAAGAAGAAACATGATAGATGTCTAACTGAAGCAGATATGAAATGCTGTCTTAGTCCGTCAAAGCCACCTGCAATTTCAAATAACAATAGGAATCCAAACCCACTACAGGGCTAAACCCTCCCAAATGGGAAGTGCAAAAGAAGTAACCATGCCCCTATTTTCCCTTACACAATAACACCTCCTCCATCTTGTCCAAATTGAGCTTCTGTCGACTTGCCCTTATCTAAGTATTAATCTCTGCCAGGCACAGGCAAAGCAAAGATGCCGCACCATCTGGGTTTGATGAAAATGAGGCATAGAGCTGCGTGTCATCTGCATCTTGATAGAACAACAGCCCAAATTGTGTTATTATCTCTCTCAGCATCACGTAGAGGAGGGGCACTAAAATATAGCCTGGCAGAACCTGTGTTAAAGTGTTCTTTGGGCAGATGAGCAATTGATCAAAATCACTTACTTTCATCTCCTGGGGCCCAAACCTGTTGTAGTTGAAGCCTAAAGCAGTTTTGCAGTTGACTTCAGTGGGAACTGGAGTTGACATTTGGAGAGGAAAGAACAAAATCACTCAAGTGAGTGATAGCATAAAAGCTATGCTGTTTATCACAACCAAGGACCATGGGTATCAAAGCCTGCTGACTGATCTAACAAATTAAAACAGACATCTGAGATTTTGCCCATTGCTAGGGAGAAACCATCAGTCAGTGAGACTAGAATAGTCTCCATGCTGTTGTTGTAACTCAAATTAACCTGAAAAAAAAAGGATGAAGGACAGATTAAGTTTCCAGGCTGGTTCATCTAGCCTCTTCTTCCTTCTTGGCGACCCTTAGCAAGAAGATTGCGGAGCAACGTGACAACAACAGAATTGCAAGTTCTCATGAGGAATAAGAAATATCTGAACTAATGCGTTTGTGCTCAACTTGGTTCCAAAATCCAGGTTGCAAAATGAAGTCCTTCTTCAAACTTCAAAATTGCTGCTGCTTAAACTGGCTGATATGTTACCAGAGAAGAGGTCATATTTATCTCTTCCAGTCCCAGCTGTGTGACCACAGGTGGAGACGCTGCATGTCTTGGAGAACACTGGGGCGAAGAGTTCATTTGTCCACCTCCTTTCCCCCAGGTAATTAATTACAATGGAGTAGGTTGGCTTGGCTTCCCCTGTAGGGTGACCTTTATTCTTCTGAATGGAGATCCAGCTTTCACTACTCTTTGGGGTCTGAACAGCTTAAAAGCCTTATATATTTCACCTAGGGTGACACTCAAAAGGTGTATACAAGATGGGTGATGACATAGACACAGGACGAAGTTGAAGGGAAGAAATAGTTGCTTGTTACACAATTCCCTCAGTTCTTACATTTTTATTAACTGCAGCATGCAAGATGTGCAAATGTCCTGATGGAGTGGACACACATGTACACATATCGTGCTTTACATCTGTCTGCACATATGTCTTTTGAATGGGATAAAAGATTCTCTTCTAAGCAATCTGGGCTACAGGCTCACATGAATTGAAGAAAATCTTGACAGTATTTTAATCCTAGAGATTTTCTGGAAATTTGTGAGGGGAAAAAAAAAAGACTCAGATTAAAAACTTAGCTCTTATACTAGTTAAGAAAACCCAGCATTCTAACATGATTAACATTAATAAGTAGTGATCTTAAAAGTGGCAAAAGAGGTTAAGCCACGGCCAAGCTGCATTTTAGGAATTTTAAGATAATAATTTTACTATTAAGCTGTGAGAAATTGGTCTGTACCAGAAGGGAGCAGGTTTGATAACTAATGCAGAAGGTGAATTGGAGAAGACAAATTCCTCTACAGAAACAGTGATTGAATGTAACAATGATGTAGGGGTATATGTGAAAAGTATGAGCCAAAGCACCTATGTCGGAAATAGCTGTTTTAGAAAACAAGTAGTTTTCTGATAAATGCTGAGGGATTAAGAATTAAAAGAATGAAAGAGGAAAAGGACACTTTAACTCATGCTAATATCTCTTTTTAATTTAAACACAGTTTTATGATAGGCACTACTTCCTTGGAGTAGTAATGGTATTTTAAAAAGACTATGCACATTAACTTTTATGGTGTCATCATGACCTGTAAGTATTCAAATATGGAACATGAAGACAATGTCTTAGCTTTGTAATTGTAGAAAGCCAAATCATTTAGTAGTTTATGGACAGTAAAAAGCATTAGGGTTTGTGCAGGAGGGAGCAGAGCAGGAAGTTCTTATTATCTTCTCTACATTGTCATTTTTGGATTTTAAAGAAATGTTTTCAAACTTTTTTATTATTAGATTTAATAAGTACCCAGGGTCATAAGAAACAACACTGAGAAATGAAATTTCTCCTTCATAAAAACTTCCATTTGTGTGCTGGTGCAAATTTTATAATGTGAATGTGTTTCTTACGATTTTAGGTTAAGCTGTGCAGGCTGTATTCAATATACTTACATTAAGAATTTGATGACACAAAAGTTCAGGGTTCGTTTTGCCTAAAGCATTCTTTCTCTATTGAGATTTCAGTGAAGAACAGTGAAATGTGACCAGAATAACTAAGTAATGTCCAATACTCTAAGTTATCAGAAAGATAAAAAGGATTAAAGTGGCACTTTGAAATACAGCTCTGAATGTGGAACATATTGGAGAAAATGTTTTCAAAGAGAGAAAAGAGTTTATAAACTACCTACAGATTAACAAAGTGCTGTTAAAAGAGGTGGTTGAAAGGTGAGATCTGTCCTGTCAGTAAAGGAAATCAACAGAGAAAAGAAGTCAAGAAGTCTCTTGTAATTTGAAAAACTATGTATGATCCATGAATACTTACAGTTTGTAGAAATTAAGAATGTAGTTCTATAACATCGATGGAATGATGCATCATACAAATTAGAAGCATTTTCTAGCTAAAAAGAAAAACATTTTGAGGAAGATAACAGATCTACTATCCTTTTCTTCTAAGTGGAAAAACATAGATAATGTCTGACTGGAATCTACAAATACAGTACCAAAACATTTAATCCAAGGATAAAATAAATTCCCCCAACGTATCATACTTATGTAGATTCCTTTCACATTTCTTTCTACCATTAGTTGTATAAAATGCCTTTTTTTGGAGTATTTTGTAGTGTGAAGGGTGCATGGTTGTTGCCAAAGGATTTAGATGTCTTACTAATGGGACTAGGCTGCACGTGCCCTCCATGTACAGGGGTCTAAAGATGACAGTTTAGAGTCAGCCAGGTGTAGGGGCTATAAAAAGAATATCTGGAATCAATTGTTTGTGCAATTGCATGGTCAGCATGCATATAGACATAATTACTTCTGTTTACTTCTATCTGTGCATGATTTTCTCTGTTTTAAATTGCCCAGAGCAGACAAATGGGAGAAAAAGGTTGGGATGAACAAATCTGGCATTCCTGCCCTTGCTCTCCTACGGCACCCTGTTTGTAGGTGGGCATGATGAAAGCACATCTAACACATTGGCAATACTGGCTTCCACACAACATGACTTTCACAGCAAATGTGGTTGTGAGGTTACTAGAAACAGTTCAAACAAAAGCCTATTGAATAGCAGTCTACTCAGAAATCAAAGAGCTGAAATCTGGGCATGTGGAAAAAGAACACCTTTCAATACCTTAACTATTCCCAAGGTTAGAGGTCAAGGCTTAGGCTCTGAAGCATGGCTTTAGCTTGGTGGCCACTATGTCCCGCTCAAGAAAGGGAGGTAAGAGCTGTTGGTTTGCAATGCTCTGACCTCCAGCATCACTAGGCCGTAGCCTTCTGTGTGTGCTGTTTTGCAGGTGTTAGTGCAGGAGCAACCCTGTTGCTGAACAGTATCAGAAAGAGATCAACAAAACAGTGTTCCTGCTTCCAGTGTACTCAAGGGGTAATGAAGAGTTAGTTCTTTATTCCAGCCTCAAAATACTTAAAGCTCCTGTCTTTTACAAACATAGAAATAGTGTATCAGCTATGACAGAGTTGATACAAAGTGTCTCTGACAGTAACTACTGGGGTCACTTTTCTTTCATTTTCTCTGGGTATTCATTAACTTTTGAAAATGGAATTGCTTTAACTATGTTTACCCACCTGTCAGGATCACCATCTACATGCATAAAGTACATCATCGGAGAAACATTCACAAAACAGTGAAGGTAAGGTCTATGCTCCTGTGAATTCTACTTAATCCTGTTAGTGCCTGTTTTCTCTTCAGTAGCA
Source organism: Phalacrocorax carbo (assembly GCF_963921805.1). Classification (NCBI taxonomy): domain Eukaryota; kingdom Metazoa; phylum Chordata; class Aves; order Suliformes; family Phalacrocoracidae; genus Phalacrocorax; species Phalacrocorax carbo. The sequence goes on from NC_087514.1 coordinate 152,217,950, forward strand.
GTTTTACTGGAAATCAAACAGTTTTCAAGTTAATTTGGAAGAATTTATGCTGACAGAAAATTCAAAATTCAAATCAAGCACACTTACATAAAAAATGAATGCCAGTATCCACATTGTCAAATAAAAAAAATTATCAAGTCACCTGCAGATCTATTTTTTGGCACTACAGTTTTTAATTTTAGTGATCAAATACATGCAATGAATTGTTCACAGATGAGCTACATAGCAACAACTACTGGACAAATTGTTTTAAACAATGGATACATCCACAGAAGTTGTTACCTGTTCATAGACAATGCATAGACATAAAAGAAAAGGCAAAATTAGTAAAATAAATTATGCATTGCAAATCCCTATCTTAGCTCTTCTGATAGCCTATCCCTTTACTGTAGCTCCTGCTTTCACCATATGGAGAAATAAAATGTATTTCTAATTTGTTTTCTAATAAGTACTAATTAGTCCAGGCCTTTGAGATCCATAAGGAAATAAAGTGTGTCCTTGTAGTCTTCCAAATAAAGCTCTAAAGCTGCAGCTGGTACAGTCCCACATTGCTGTTCCTTCCGGCCTCCAAGAAGAAATTGAAATCATCCCTCATTTAGATTTTAATATGAGATTAAGTTAAAATCAAAATGACTAAAAGTAGCAGCAGTCACTTAGTCAATGGACAATGTATCGAAGCTGTGCCTTTGTGGTGACTTAGAAGAGGATGATCTGAAGGAAAGCACACAGAAAATGTTAAAATAGAAAGAAGCAAATGATTTTTAACTGGTTTTGTCAGATGATACTGTTAGCAAAAATAGTTTCTTGGGGAAAGCCTGTTTCGCTGTGGAAGAATCCACTCTCTCCGCAGAGCCACTCTGGAGCAGCGACGTGCAGGGCATGGGGGACAACTCCCAGGAGTCATGTCTGGAACAAGCTGTGCGTTCATTGAGCTGGTCTCCCTCGACCCACTGAAGAATTTCATAATGTATCCTTCAGCATTTGCCCATCCAAATTTTACTATAAAACTGGATTTTTACCTTTATCTTTAAACTGTGGACCACTTTGTAAGGAATAATAATAATGTGTTTGGGTACTTCAGCTGTTCCTCTTCTTCCAGTAAGGACTGCTTTCTGGGATATGCACTGTGGTGTATTTTTAGGGGGCTTGTTATGTCACACTGATGACCTCTGCAGATGTACACATGGTGTGTGAGAAGAGAAAGGGAAATGCTTTATCACCTCCACTATTTCCTCTGCCCCCTTCAGTCAGCTTTTTGGGGTCTCCACCTGTGTTTTTTGCCTTTTGACTCTGTATAATTTTCTAACGGCTGTTCTGATTACATGATCTCACCAGCCTGAGAAGTTTCTTTTGTCTCTCACCTCAAATGTTTCCTAAAAACCTCCTTTCTGATGCAGGGAAAAATGACTGCTGGTTAGTCCATTCCACACAAACTGTACAGAGAAGGGTGATTTTGCCTTGTAGAAGATTTTAATGTATTATTTTTTTCCAGCTGTAATTTGGAAAAGAAAAAAAAAAAAAAAAAAAAGAATCTGATTTTTCAAAAGGAGGAAAGAAAAGATGTTTGGTGATGGGGTCTGCTCCTGAGGTTCTCCATGGTGGTTACAGAGAAGCTGAGCAGCTGCAATAGCAGGAAACCAAGGAGATTGCCAGGAGAGACTGGGTGGGTAGGTCTATGAGACCTGGTCAGGGCTCTGTCACAACTTTGTCAAAACCAAACCATTTCTGCCAGACCTTCCAGTTTTTATCAGACAGCAAGTTCTTAGGCAAAATATTTCCCCAACACTTTTGTGACCTAAGAAAGTGTGGCTGTATCTGAGGGTACTTGGATGAGTATTCCCCATCCCGTGGAGCAACATTGGACTTCCTCTGTGGCAGTTCAGCTAGTTGCTAGTGTGGCAGCTGCCCATGGGGTGCTAGCCATCCTCCTCTCCCCTCCCCATTGGCAAGCTGGGCTTTGCAGGCCACAGTGGGCTCTGCTTCACTCAGCTGAGCATTAAGCACGCGCTAAACAGAAGCACGAGTCATGCTGCTGACATGAACTTGAGCTGATGAATAGCAAGTAGTGAAAAAGAAACAACAAATACTTTTGTTCATGCATGAAGCCCTTTGGTTGTGCAAGGATTCTGTTATCTGTATGAATAATACCATATCCACCAATGTTTGTCTGAATGCCTGAGGAAAAATGGGAAAAGAGCAGGTAACTGATACCACAGAATTGTGGTCTTGGAAAGTTTACAAATAAGGTCACTGGCAAATATTTTTGTTACTTGGTCATCTCTTGTGAGGACCATTGGTAACATTTTCTGGCGATGAGCTAGTATTTCTTTGATTTTGCTGGCCAAAGTGGGCTAAATCAAATTTCTATGTTCACCTTCTTAACATTATAAGTGCACCCATGTTAGGTGTTTTTTGGTGGCATGGCTAAACAGAAAAAAAATTTCCTAGGCAAGCCTCAAGAATGTTAGGGAGACTGCCATCTGGACATCCAGTGCTTCTCAGTCTGAATACCCCCAGGAAGAAATCAAACCCAGGTCTTCTAATTAATGACCTTAAGTATTACCACCTTTTTATTTGGTAGGAAAGTAATTGCCACCGTGTCTGAAAAAAAAAGAGTCTCTTTGTTGACAGCCTGATTCCATGCTCCGAAGGAAGCTTAGGTGGATAAACATCTACTTCAAGGTGCCTGTTGGCATTACTGATAAGAGTTAAGTAGGAAATAAAAAATGGGTATGTAGAAAAAAATGTCTGTACACGCAGAAGGAACTTTGTAAAAAATAAAGTCCCTAAGGAATTCAGGCTGTTCTTGAGTCAGATGGCAAACACAGGGAGAGAATTCAGAATAGCATTTAGTGTAAAGGCTACTCAAGCCCCCTTGTATATGCCTACATCATTTGCTGTGTCTAGCCTGCAATTTCACTTTGCAGTCACCCTCGTTTTCTTCTTCTCTTTCTGAGAACGATAATTTTTAGAAAGAACACAGGGTGTCATATCCATTTTAGGTCCATGGGATCTCAAAGGAAATAGACTGTAATGTGAATTCCTAAAAACTGGTTGTGATCCAAGCTCATGTTCTTTGCTTGTTTGTTATTTTTACTGGTACCTATTTGGCTGCTTCTAGTTTGTGTGTTACTTTTTCTGCTCATTTCCATAAATAAAATGTTCTTTCTCTGCCATGTTGCTGTTCCCCCTGATTATTTCCCACTGTGGCCTTGGTGTAATAGTGTTTCTTCTTTTACTTAAAACAGCATGCAATTGCATTTTGAGTTAAGTTAATGGGGGATGGAAAGGATGTAGCCAAATCTCTACAGGACTCCCTGAGTCTCACCGCAGCATCTCTACAAAACCTTTCTATGGGTCTGGCTCAGTTTTTCTGCTGATTTCTGTTGGCTTTGTTTATTACCTACCAAAGTAGAATATTTTGTATGTCACTTGCTGTTTAATGAAATACCCTGCAGTAGGTTGGATTTCTAGTATTAGCTTCCAGGGAACCAGTAAGAGTCCAGTGATTGTTACTGCTATTGGGGCTGTATTGGTTCTTTGCCATCATTAAAAGAATAAAGTATTACATCTGCTACCCTTGCATTACAAAGCAGCTACATAAAGCTCAGTGTAAGCTTTATTATCTGTTGGACTTCCCATAATGTCTAGCGTATAATACAGTGCACCTATTTAGCAAAAAGGTTCCTACTGCAATTGAACCTTCTCTTAGAAATAGAAAAGGATTTTCAGGCTGTGAATCTGCAGGTAGTAATTTTAATAGCCACTAATGTGAATTAATAATTCTAATAGCCTAATTTCTGATGCATTATCAGAATACTGGAGAGTGGGTTGCCATGGCTGCTATATTTTATCACTCACAGCTGTGTAAACTCTTTTAGACCAGCCTTTTTTTTTTTTTTTATTTTTAATACTAAAAAAGCTTTCGTGTGACTTCTCACTGGGGTTGTTCTTAGAGCCCTCATTCAGCATGGACTAACACAGCTTCTAGGAAAGTATTTTTTCCCCCTCTGGGAGACTGAGCCATATTATTAGCAGCTTAGAAAAAATTCACTATCCAGGGAAACATTCAAGGTAAAACCAGTTGTCATCATTCCGGCATATTTATCATTAAGAATGCATGGTCTGCGGAATACTCTTCAAGAAATTCAATTGCCCAGTGAAATAACCAGTGAGGCAGAAGAATATATTCTTTGTTTTCTAGGATGCAGCAAGCTGCAAAAATCACAGCATATTTCTTGATTTGCGAAACTGTTATATGCGGATGGGATTTGCATGGATATAAATTTCAAATTTTGAGTTCTTTGTCTAATAATCAGACAACTCTTTAAGTATATGAGTAACCTCACTCCTGCTGGGCAAAGCACTTGAGCACATGGAACTTAAGTTTTTGCTTAAAGTAAGACCTTAATTGCTGTTTCTGTCAGTTGCTCATCTAAGGTAAAAAAGTAAAAACTCAGGAGGCATGGCACTCAGTGCACAGGGCCTTTTATCTCTGATATTTTATTTATCAAAATAAATTAATTTCTCTGCCGTTTGTGGGCAACTAAGTGGTAGTCTTGATTTAGGGAGCATCTTAATCATGTTAGCTAACATCACCAGTCCATTCATATTTATAAATCTTTTGAAAGCAGTGTTGCAAACATTCATGCCAAGGAGACCCTACCAGATTTGTACAACAGTTATACTTTACTGTACTTCAACAGTCTAACTTGGTAATGGGTGAACCTTAGAGCGGAGATTTGCATCTGGTAATGAGACAAACTTTCAATTCCTTATCTGAAGAACATCCAGATCTCTGCAGTCAGCAAAACATCTCCAAATCTCGCTGCAACACACTTTATAGAGATAACGATGGTATTTCCCAGAAGTGCAAGAATGGTCTTTCTCACAGAATTTCAGCGCTGCTATTTCTGGCTCTGAATTCAAGAAAAGAAAGGGAGGGACATTTTAGAAAATATAACTCAATGTCTTTAAAAAACCCATTTGTTTCTGTTTTGGTGCTGCAAACAGGCACAGGAAGAGGAAGGGATTCACCTACACTCCTGTGCTTTCTGTACACCCAATCCTACTTTACCTCAAGATTTCTACTGAACACTTTTCAGGCAAATCCTGTTCTACTACGCTAGGAAGGGCTGCAGTACCTGCTTCTATGAGGATGGGATGCATTCTTAGAAACCTTTCTGCAGCATTACTGTTTTGGGGCGGTGGGAAGAAGATCTTTCTCTGCAGCTCAGGGCTCTGTGAGGCAGACTGTGCTGCCCTTCAGTCGATCCACAATTTGCTTCCTAGCCTCTCTGCTCTCATTTGCAGCCTATTCACCTTCACATGAGGCCTCATTTACTTTCACAGTTGTTAAGAGTCACTTCAGTTTTTGTACTTACAGTTAATGTACATTTTGTACCCTTGACACCCTAAAAGGATGACCATGGCAAAGCAGGGATTAAAAATCTTTGATGGATGACAGTCTTCCTCTTCACAGAAAGCATTTTGTCTATTTAATATTAGGACAGTTAGACAAAATTACATCTCTTTAAATGTGCCAGAGTATGTCCTTCATTATAATGAATCACACCAGCTACATAAGGCAGGTAGCACAGCACTAAAATGGATCCTCACATGACATTTCTGACCAACAGTGTCTCCGCTCACTTGGACAAAACAAGGCTATTTTATGTAATGTAGATATAACATACAAGAATACACACACATACATACAGTTACTTTGAAATATAAACTAATATAAAAATATTCTATTTTTTAACTATGGGAAAATACTAGGAACATTTATTTTTCTTGACTCATTCTGCTTCTTAAAAAAGAGTTGACAACTGGACCCTTTTAGATTACAAAAAAAGTGTCTTTCTATAGCAAATATAGATACCCTCACACTGTCCCTCAAGAAATAAGTATATAATCGGATTAGAAGATATTTCAGATTTGGACAGCTCTAATTAAATTACTTCTAACTTTTACTGGCCTCCGTGGATCAATCTCTTCATGACCTTCACAGTCCATCAATATAAGCACAAGCAAAGAAAAAAAATCTTCTACCTCAAAACTCGAGCCTTTTTCATACCAGCTCCCCTCCCCTGTAGTTGGCTGGATTTGCTTGCCACTCAACCTCATCAGGCATTAACATTAGCTTAAAAAAAACCCACCTATTTTTTTACATTCACTTTCTTCCATGGTACAAACCCTGTGTAAAGAAATTTCTTGTGCACTCTGGTTTTCTTTTGCATACATCATTCACCATCTTTCGAGGTAAGGAATTTAAATGTGTCTGATGCCTTTATCTTTTTGACAGTTTAAGGATAAAAGTTCTGTCCAATGTGATGAACAAAAGACTTTTCCCTTTAAGTGTATAAAGTAGAAGACATTTTCTTTACATCTCTTAGAAGATTAAATGCCACATATTATTTTGCCTAACATTTGGGAACTCTTTTACCTGAGAAACCCAGAGTCTTTGAGGTCCTATTCTGATCCTTTGCATTTACATAGCGTAATTGTAATCTGATCATGTATCTCCTCACTTGCCACAGTAACGAATGAGAACATACTCTGCCAGAATTCTGTCCTTTTGATGTAGATGATGTGCCTCAACAGTAGGCAATTTAAGGGGTCTGGAGGTAGAACTGCATATTTAGTTGCTTGGCTCCTGCTGTGCTTACTATGTGCTTAAAATTTTCAGTGTTAGCTCTTATATAGAAACAAAAAGAAATAAAAAGTTTTCAAAATTAGCTTTATTTGATGAATTAAATTTAATTACAGTGATGCCAGTATGCATTAAAGTGAAGGTTGCTGCTATGAAACCACACAGCCAGAATCAAAACAGTTTTCAGTCAACAATGTACAACCACTGTATCAAATTCAATCTTGAAGTAAGTACAAACCATCTCAATTAGAGCCATGACATTCTGTGTGTCACAAGACTGATCTTTTCCCCACTAATTTTTGTGTAATTTAATGAGTGTATCTGGAAGGAAAATGCAGTCTAATGCCTTTATTCCATGTGTAGAAATGATTAATCATAAGCCTCACATTGTCACTGCTGAGGATAGTGCATTGACCTTGGATGACCCTGGTTCAGAAGGATGACCCAGCTTAAAAAGTTGCAAAGTGTTCATCATGTCATATTTAGAAATATCAAAATAATCCTTTGGATGGATAAAAAAAAATTCAAAACTTCTGTGAAGTTTTGGAACTTTACTGAGAACTAAAGCTACTTTTATTGATAAAAAGTAAAATATGTATTTCTAAATATCTTTTTTAAATTATTTTTTTCTGCTCAGAAAGAAGATGCTTGCCTGTAAAAATGAGACTTTTCACCAAAGTACAGAGTCAGAGCACTTCACAATTTTATTTTAATTCACCTTTATAACTTGTTGGAGAAAAAAAATCTTTAGTTGCTAGGAGAAATATTACTGTCATTCTCTGAAAAAACAATGAACCTTCACAAAATGAAAAATGGCAAATCAGGCAAACTCGAGGTTTGTCTTTTGCAACAGAGACTTCACAAAGACATATAACTTGGGAAAATAAAAGATAAATAAATCATTTATTCACTTCTGTTACTCACACTTCTTTTCTGCTTCTGTAAATGCTACTCTACACTTAGCTGTCTCTTCTTATCTCCAGATATTTTTTCCTCCTTTCTCATCTCTTCTTTCTCATCAAGCAATTGAAAACATCTTTACTTCTTGCCCTGAGGGAATTCAACCATTTAACGTAAAATTACCCAGGGATTCTCCAGATGGAATACATGAGATGTTTCCTAAAATACCAAGTGAATGCTTTCTATGCATGGTGAGCTGAGAAAATAGTCAGTTCCTGATCAGTTCCAAAACTCATCCAGCTACAGTGTGATGGATGTTGGGTACAGGAAGCCTCAGAAGCCTTCCTAACCACTTCTTAATCCTCTCTCTTCCTTTGTCATTTAAATGATCACTATCACTGTAAAACCTAGGTACACACACACACCATCCTTTTGTTGTCTGCACCACAATAACGAGGAACAATTCCCCATGAACTTTTTTTTCTTCCTAATTTGAATCTAAGCAGGGCTAACACAGAAAGAGTTTCTTAGCAATGACCATAATGGCTGTTGAATTAACCCCCATGGAGATGGGCCCATTAGGTGCAGACCATCATGGTAGTTCATGTGAGCTGCGGTTCTCCTGCATGCTGTCTCTTGGGCAGCCCTGCTAACAAGCCACACAGCAGTCTGGGAATGTCACTAAATGTCTCTTCCTTTGTTTCAGAGACCCAATTTGTAAAGTATTCTCCATAAAATAATAGTAAACAGAGATGTGGGAGTAGTGGGAAAATCTGCTATAAAACTTCCATTAGTAAATGAAAGTGGCTGTCACAATCATGTGAAAAGTTCACAGAGGCAATCTTGTTAAACAGCCATTTTGCATAAAGAAATTTATACTGCTATAGACTTTTTCAAATAACTTTGATGTTTTCCAGAACAATTTATAAATGCTGAGCTTTGGAAGAAGAAAGATCAGTCCACTGCAAAATAAAGTTGGCTAGCAATGGACGTTTGGTTACAGCTCAGACACTCCATATTCATTTATAACACACTTCTATACAACTCAGTAGGGATTTCTCTCTGCTGAAGAGCTCCACAAGCTTCTTGGATTCCATTTCATATTGGGAGTTGTTTTAAAATATCCCTGCAATCACATTAAATGCTCCAGCAACACAGTGTTCCTAACACAGATGACAAATTACTCTTAAATGAATAGTGCCAACCTCGCCACAACTAAAACAGCATGTTTTCATTGCTATTGCCCTCTGAACCCTTCAAATCCGTCCTTGTCTTGAGGTGACCAGCCTTCTGAGGTTAACATTCATACTTAGAACTCTGAATTTCTTGACTTACACAGCCTCAGAAACTGCAGACTTCAAAGAAAAAAGGACAAAAAAGTGGAGTTTTAATCTGTCTCCTCAGCCGGTCATCTCCCATCCCTCTAAATTTAACAGACAACCCTCAAAAGCATTCAATCAAACCAGCTGAACACAATTAAAAAACCGTTAGACCCAGCACCAAAACACAAGTCCCTTTAAAGGTACTACATGGACAGTACTTACCCATATAGTGGGCATGAGTGACTCTGAAGTACATGGTAAGGGCAACCAGTTGCTTTTGTGGCAGTCTTGTAACAAATGCACCTTAAAAACACCCCATGTACGCCTCCTGTTATAGGCAGCTTCATCAGGCTGTTACACGTCTGTATCAATGAGCAGCCACATTGGCTGCCTGCTGGGTCTCTGGCCCCCTCCTCTTCCTGTACTTCCATGGCCTCTGCTCTCGCTGGTTTTCTTGGGGGTCTCCGCTGCAGCCTTGAGATGCTTTCTGCTACATATGTCCTTATCCTAGAGCCATCAGTAATTTGCTCTGTCTAACCATCGTGTTTCAAAGCATATACATATACAACACATTATTTTCATTTATTTATATGTATTTATCTCAGTATTGCAATGTTAAGGAGTTTGAGTTTGGTTCTGTTCAGGTTACAACCATCTCTTCCTTTACAGGGACATATTCAGGTAACCGTGGTCTTATGATTCAGTCAGCTAAACCGTACATGCCCTGACCTGCATTGGCTGGTTATTACTGTGTGCCCGCTGACTCGACAGTGTATTTTGAATGCTTTGGTCTTGCCTCATCAGATAGTGAGTTTTTGATAATTATTTGCAAAAAAACATGCTGTAATATACAAATGTTTTTGATACAGACTTAAATATAATTATATATAGCAGGATCCCAGCCTCTATTATTAACAATGCAATAAGTAGATGAAATAATGCATGTAATAGTTTAGATGTGGAACTGTAAAATATATAATCCCATTAAAAAATCACCATATCTGTTTCAAGTTGTGATGCCCATGTTGTGACAGTTTGCTGGATTTGTTTAATTTTTTAATTCTGATGGAATTCTGTTATTGAATAATTCACTGTAGGTATAGGTATAAGATTTTTTCCATAATTTCTTCCATCCATTGGCCCTCTTGGAGCAAAGTTTTAAATCAGTGTAAAGGCTGTGTGTTATTTTCAATTACTGTAATGGCAGACCTCTATGTTTGATTATGCACTTGAATCCACCTGATTGAGTGCACAGAGCACCAAACATCTTTGGATAAAGTTTGGTTTTCAATTACAAAGTGTGGTCTAACTGCCAAAGATACCACATGACAAAGTACATGAAGTGTGTGCTTTTTCCAGATCAAAAAAGATAACTTTTGCATTGAGTGATTCTTCATGGTGATGGATATTTGCTGCTGTTTTCCTGAAGCAAGAGAACAATTGTTGGACATCTTGAAAGCTACTTGATTAGCTCCTTGAAAACAAAAGAATCTTTCTACTAAATTGGTACATGCTTACATATCATCCAGATTTGTAGTGTTCTGATTATTGGTGTATCTCCTCAGTTAGGGAATTTAGGACCTCCACCATTTCTTATTATTGTCTTAACACAAACATGAGGCCATTAACTTATACATACTTATTTTAAAATATTCCCAATATAACACTTCACAAACTGTCCTCTTTCCTAATCATAATGCTGTAAAGCTGCATGTAAGGGTGTGCAATCTTCTGAAATAAAACTTACCAAAGCAGACATTTCTGCATTTTCACTTCTTTTAAGCCTTGGAAAATTATATTTTGTAACAAGCTTTGCATACCAGCACATCACAGAAGCCAGGTAATTATCCAGATGGATTCTTCTGCTGTTTTTATAACATTTGAAACTAATGAAGAAGTGGATGTTAGAAAGAGCACAGGTCTCCTTGGTTATGTTCTAAAATGTGTAAACTTACATTTCCCTGTGGGAATGCTTTCATCATGTCATTGCCCATTGATGATAAATGCAAATACATTAGATATGGATCTGAGATCTATACTATTTAATGTCCCACTCACTACCCCTACACTTCTCAATAAAAACTTAGGTCTCTATCTTTCCATTCTACTCATATATTTTTTAATCCACTGTCTGCATGGGTTTAGCCTAAGATATGTTCCAGCCGACAATTCAAAAATTTGTGTTCAAAGAAATATTTAAGTTGATTTGTGCAGTATGCAACTCCTTACTCTAAATTTGAAAAACCTTTCGGCTTTCCATGGTGGCTTCAAATATGTAGGCTTCTCTCCACAGATTTCACATCCCTTCTAGACTAACAGTCAATCATTTAATTCTTCTCTGTATTCCTTTCCTGTTTCTCTTGCCATCCTATGCTTTTTTCTGCAGTATTGTTTAGGACCAGGCTAACATTTTCACCCTGGTTGCTGAACACACAGTCGTTTCTATTATAGTCTTATCCAAGATCCTGTTTACTTGTGAAATTTTTTTTAACTCCTTAGCCATTGATTAGAGAAGGTTACGATGTGAATAGTTTTTTTCCCTGTTATTAGCCTGGTAGGTGTTTAACTCTCTCATCCTTCTTGTAAAATTTCTTCAGCTCTTCAAATGATATCTACAAAATTCTCCAATTTTGTGGTTGCTGGATTTACTGGGCTTAGTCATCTTCTCAGCCTGGTTTAGCCCTCCATATATGGCTAATTTGAAACTCCCTATTCCCCAGTGTTCTCAGTCACTAACCTGGCTGCAGTCCCCAATAATTTATTTTCTTGTGTGTATTCCTTAGCCATTTCCGTTTGCTCTTTGTTCTGCAGAGTGAAACAACTTAACAATTTACCAGCACCTTAAATGAACTTTTAGACCTGTCAAGTTTCCCTCCTTAATACATTTTTACCTTTCAATTACTTTGCATTTTTGAGTAAGTAAAGTCCAGACAAACTTTGTTGGCGCTGCTTGATCATTTCAAGTTTGATTGGATATCCCTCCAGTGCTACTAGCCAATTTGTATGCATTTCCTAAGTCCTAAGTCCTTTTTTTGGTTGTTCTAACATGGCTGGTGTCCAATTGTGTTTCAACAGTGATTTGTTCACTTATCCTTTGCTCCTTCTGGTTTGGAAATTAATTTGGTGATCACTAGTTTTACTGTTTGTGCTTGTTTTAATGTTACTAATTTGCATTCTCTTCTTAATGAAGAGAGTGCATTATATTCTTGTGGACACTCATAAAGTCCTACGGAGTTTGGGTCGTACCAGGCATCTCTGCTCAAGTTACTGCTTATTTTTGCTGCTATTCTTCTAAAGCTGGTATTAAAAAATTTCTTTTCAAACCGTCATATTTCCTGATAACACAGCATGTGATCAGATTTCTCCTCAGATTCCTCTTTCTATCTTTCACTGCAACATGAAAAGTATCTGGGGCTTCACTTGATTTTTGGTTTTGCTTTTACTTCCTGTTATGGTAATTGGTTACTCTTCTTTTTTTTCTCCTATATTACATTCCTTTTTCTAAAAACCTCAGCATTTCTGCTGCTCAGAATCCTTTTGTGTTACATTACCTGAGTTCATTTTCTTCTACATTCTGTTTCAACTCTCATAGTTCATCTTCTGGGCTTTCGTTCTAATTTTATCTTCTTTTGTTTAATCTTCAGCTTCTTTTATTCTACTTTTTTTTTAGATTCTTTTACTCCATTTTTTGTTTCCTTGGCTTCTTTGGTTTTATTTTCAGTATCTTCTATCCTACCTCTGGTTTCTTCTGTACACTGCAATACCCAAATGGTTCGCCTTTTGAACTCGTTGGATTCTTGTAACTGAATTTCTCACTTCGTATTAACACTTAGACATCACAAATTCATCCTGCATTTTCTAACGACCCATGGAAAATATCCTCTGTCCATGGATTGGGACCCCATGTGAGATCCATGATTCTAGCTGAAAATTCATTTTCCCTTGTCCTAGAGGTGATGTGACAAAGTTTGTGATCCTTTCAATCCATTGCTCTATTGTCTCTGTTACAGGTCTGATTACTACCCCGTGGCTGAACGATTCCTGATTACACAGGCTGTTTGGATACTTAAAACCATTATCACCAAATGGTGAAGGTGAAAAGACAAATGTTTCAGTTAGGTACTTAGGCTGTTGAGGCTGAATTGCAGCTACATGATGAGAGCAAACTAAAGGATGTTTCCTTCTTCATGGCAGATTTTCAGTAGTACTCAATTTCCTAGATTCCTCCATCAATTGCTGCACGCAGAATTAAGAGCCAGTCCTCAAAAGCAGGTAACCAGACCAGTCAAGCACAATCAGGTACCAAAACAGGTTTATGGTAATAAGACAGTATTACCATAGTACTAAGTCCTACTGTGCTGCTGCCACAGCACTAAGATGGGAGTTCAGGATAGGATCTGAGCCATATGTTCTGCACACCCGGTTCTGAAGTACAGCATAAAGGCAATCAGTTTCTTTTGTGGCTGTCTTATAGATAGATCTCAAAGGCAGTCCACCTATGTTGTCCATTACGGGCAGCTTCACTAGGCTGCTATACATGTCTGTACCTACGACCATCCATATGTCTGTCTGCTAGGTCTCTGGCCCCCTCCTCTTCCCATATTTCTAAGGTCTTTCCTCCCCAGCTTTGTGGCTGCTTTCTGTTACACACACGCTTATCTGAAAGCCACTGGTAATTTACTCTGCCCAACCATGGTGCTTCAAAGCACGCATGTATATACATATGTAATACATCCTTGACTTGTTATTGATATCTATCTAATTCTGGTAATGTTATTATTATGGATGTGGATTTGGTTATTTTCAGGTTGTAATACCCAGAAGAGTAAGTACAGAATATTTTCAATAAAATGAGCAGTGTGGAACTGTGACAGATGGGCATTAATATGTCAGCAATTACATCGGACACAGAACAGAACAAAGTTGGGAAGCTGTAAGAAAATATGAACCCTATCTTTTCAAAAAGAAAAATGATCTGGACACAAATTGACGCCTCTAACCAGAATAAGTAGGCTGTAAATCCATTTTTTGTTTTAAGGCAGGAATCCAGGGCAGATGGAAATAAAATGTGGAAGCCAGCTCTGGAGAAAAGGCATTATCCTCGTTCAGTTTCAGAGGGACTCTCCACGACATAAGGCCAAAGATCCAGGATCACAAATTGCTCATGTAAGTGTGAGGCGGTTGGTAGCATTTTCAGAGAGCTTCTATGTAAGTGCCTTCGAGGGGGGAGCAAATGGAGGCAGACAAATTTATTATGAAGAAGTACGACTGGGTTCACCAATAGAAAGTAAGTGAGGGGACAGGGAACAAATAGCATCTGTACCAGTGAGTATGGCAGTGCCAGGGTGTCTTTGGGGCAAAAAGATCAAACACAAATTAATAATTTGGATCATAAGAGACTCTCTGTTCCTGTGGATTTTGCCTCACAGGGTTAATGTTTGCAGTGTGTGAGCTAAGTGTAACTACAGGTTGTTTACTCTCCTTTTGCTCTTTTATTCACAGTAAGTATTGTATTTTTGCAGTGTTTGAGAATGTCATAAAAGAATTGTCTTGGACATATAAAATCTACCTATCTATCTATCTATTTCGAATGATGCTGTATTTCTGACGCTTGCCTGGCATTTGTTGCTCAGAGAAACGCAGGCTCAGATCCACCCAGCCTAGGATAGTTTGCTATGAGGTCTGAAAGCTGACAGGTGAATATACAGTAGGATGGCTTCTGAGCTCAAAGGAGAGATGAGCTTATAAGGTTATAAAGGGACAAAACTGTATTTTGTCACACATGCCAAACATACGATTCATACTTGCAATTGCCTGGATAACTGCTTGCACTAATTTATCCCGTATTTTTTTTTCTCATATAAAATTGGGAGTATTCTTACATTTAACTGGTAATTGTTTGTAGGCTCACTGAAAAACTCTACCATTTTTACAGAGAGAAAGACCTTCAGTGTAATTATCAGTTCACATAAAAACATAAACAGATGCCCCATAGCAACACATATTTCATTGCTGAGAATGTAGATTTTGTGAAAATATCTGGAGACAGTGCTGTGAGTAAGCAAGACTTGCATGACTAGCATTCCAGATGCCTTCATGATATGGGCACTGGATCTGATTTTCAGCAATATTAAAGTTTCTACTGATTTTAAAGGGAGAGTTGGGTACTCTGGACTTAAAAAACCCAGTCTGTTTCTTTTGTGGGTCAAAACGTGTCACCAACAGAAAACTGTAAAAACTCTTCCGGGTGAGGCTTTTATTGCGGAGCCAGTGCCTGGTACCACTTTGGGTGCAGCAGTTGGAGCAGCGCTGAGCTTCAGCTGGTCACGCAACAGCGAGGCAGAGCTTATTACCTCAGGCATGGAACAGCACTAATGTAATTATACAGCTTTTAGGACTAGAGCTAATATTTCCAACAGAAATCAGAGCTGTGTTATACCAGATTGGGCGGTAGTAGCTCAAGGATCTCTTTGTGAAAGAGGATAAAGATTGTCTCTTCTGAAGGATTTAGGGCTAGATGTCTTTCTTTTCTGTACCGATGCCTGACGCTAAGCAATGATGCTACTGATATTGAGTCTATCAGCAGATCTCACTGCAAGTGTTAGACATGGGACAGAAATCTCTCTTTTGGAGCTATGATGGCTAGGAATAGATTTTTATTTTTTTTAAATGAAGGGTTAGATTGAAACTAACTTCATGATATGATTCTGAAAGTTAAGACGGGACGCACATTACTAGGCCTGTGTCAGTAAGAGCTGGCTTCTGCAGTAGCGCTTTGGCAAGAAAGGTGCCCAATTACCTGCTAAAATTGTCATCAGAGACAGAGAGAAGGAACAAACACAAAATCTATGATGGGTAGAATACCTTTCTGAAAACGCCAGCTCTGGTTTGCTTCTCTCGTATTGTATTCTCATACAACTTGTTCCACTCTAAAAAAAAAAAAAGGAACAGCTTTCATGAGTAACACAGCAAGAGAGTAATTTAGCACAGGTAGCACAGTTAATTTTGGAGTTATCGAGCTGAACAATGTTCCTTTAACTGAGCTAGAACTATCAAACTCATTTCGTTGTGGGCTTTGTACGCTCATATCCCAGTTATTGAGCTATTTCTGGAGGATGCTTTTCAGTTACTTTCTGAGATACTTCATGCAATTCTTCCACTGCACCAAGAAACGTTTTCCAGGTCAAGCAACGCATATGTTTTCCTGTCAAACAAACAGATGTGCTCATCCGCTCACACTTTAAAGGCATACTCTGCCTATCTTTACCTGACTGATACTTGAGGCCTTGGAAACATTTTGGAAATAAGGAGTTAAATAAACAGTGAACTCTTATTTTACGGGGACCTTGCAGCCAGACAGTCTGAACAGGCCTTCTCCTTAAGGTCACTTCTAGTCTGCTTGTGCCTGCATGGATAGAGTGCATCTCCATCTGTCCTTGCCGAGGTGGAAGTAGTGGAATATTTTGCCCTACTTTCTAAGCTACAGTCATAGAATTGATATGTTTTTTGGGGGGACTCTCTAGCCACAATATATCTTTGCTGTGATAGGTGGGATCCTGGCATAGCAACTGAACAGTGCATAAGACTATTTTTACAGATTCCAAGTACAGATGGTGCCTATAGCTCCAGTAATTTTATCTACATGGTAAGGGATAGGGAAAATGTAATAACACAAAAGCAATTTACATTTATGTAACATCTTTGATTCACAGAGCTGTAGAATTATAGCACTGCAAAGCAGCGTAAAGTTTTATTTAGTCTGTCCCTGCCCAAAGTCGACATTGACTATACTTGTTCCTGGCAGGTGTCTTCTTCAAGAAGTCCAGTGATACAATACAGAAATTTGCTGCGTTTCCCTGTTTCGTATATCACTAGAATACTGTTTACTTGCAGGTACCTTTAGTCTCCTTTTGACTTTCACCTGAAGCTTGTTGTTGTGTTGGACCTCAGTCTTCTCTGCTTTTGGTTGACAGATCATATTTTCTGCCCTTCTGATTGTTTTTGTTGCTCTCCTCAGGGCTTTCTGCAATTAGTCCACAGTCTTTTTGGAATGTAGTAGCCAAAATTAGAAGAAATACTTCTTCTAAGACCCCGTCATTGCTGAAGAGAAGTAACAGATGACTTTATGTCTCCTATAGGCTGCATTCGTGCTTATGCATTCATATCCTAATAAAATACATACAGTTTGTACAGATGAGTCTACAGAATGTAATATGGAGTGTTCATCAAATCTGCAACACCTATGTGTTGCAAACACCATTGCTGTTTTTGTTTCAAAGTTATGTTGTTGAACATCTTGCCCAGCTGTTACACAGTGAATCAATACCAGCAACACACTGAGAGTCTTGCTTCCTACCGCCTGAAGCTAGCCTTAAATCACCCTACAAATGCTAAGCCTGATCATTATGAATTCTGAGCAACCTTCAGTCATACAACTAGTTCTCCAGGAGTTAGTAGGATTCTTCACACAAAGGGGAAGACTACTATGAAACTGGCCAAGCCAAAGGATTGACCCTATTTAATTTTGAAGGAATATCAACCTGTGTGAAAACTGAGGAAGAGCAAATGCCAAAATAAACAAGGGTGGCAAATGATATAGCATGTTGTATATCTTGTGCTGATATCTGCACCTTGTAACAGAAAATCAGGGATTTAACACCCAGTGTCTGACTGAGGCTTTCAAAGAGCTTGATAGTAGTTCTATTTCCATTGGCTTTTTATGCAATTTGGGTGTCTAAGACAATGCAGAGGTCCCTGCCCTAACTGGAGGTTTGGTGGTTATTGATAAGAGATTATGAGAGAGCAGACATTAATTACCTGTGCTTATAATTCAAACTCATTTTTTTTAGGAATTGCAGCATCTTGTCATTAAAAATATGGATGCTGAATGATTGGAGTCTAGAGCCCCACAGAACTCATCAGCAGATTCCATGGTAGGTATTCCCTTTGGAATCAATTAAAAACATCTTCTGCAAATCCGTTTCTTCTTATCCTCATTTAAAAGGAATACACAAACAGCATATTTAGGCAAAGGAAAAAAGGATTTAACATTAATTACATCAAATTAGGTGAAGATTCTCTAATAAATTGCTAAGCTTGACATCATATGAACATATTTAACTGAAACCTTGACTTGATATATTCAAAGTATTCACTGCGTGCCATGAAAATAATTTTAATGGGTTTGCTGGTAAGCTTTTCACTGTTACTGAAATCCCTCCTCCAGACCTACTCTTTATGCCAGATTTAGAGGAGACGACCAGCAAAATGTCTGATTCTGCAAGCGCTTCAGCATTTCAGCCTCTTAATTTCTGTGACTAATGGAACTCAAAGGTTATTTGTTTGCTTCAATATTTATAGGCTTATATCTGTATGGACTGAGGTCATCAGAGCTGTTCTGGGCCTCATCTACTTTAAATAAGTTGTGATTGTTCATGGAGTACTAGCAATGAGTGAAATAATAGCAATACTTCACTATTTTTTGCTTGAGGCCCCATCCCTAGAAACATTCAAGGTCAGGTAGGACCTGAGCAACTTGATCTAGGTGACGCCCCTGCTCACTGCAGGGGGTTGGACTAGATGACCTCTAAAGGTCCCTTCAACCCAAACCATTCTATCAAACGATTCTATAGGAAAACAGACTTCTATTCTATAATAAATTATTTTTCCTTTCAAGAGACAATTTCTTCTAATGGCTTGAAGATGGGCATGAAGGCCCATATTCTGGGACAGTCAAGGAGCTGAGAAATGCCCTGAGAAATGCAGCAACTGGCTTCTGCTCAGGTCCCTGGGTATCCAGGAAGCAGCCTTAGCATAACCAGGGCAGGCTGAGGGGGCAGATCAGACATTGCCTCATTGGTCCTTTATCCTACACTATTGGCATTAAGGTACTGTGCTTGTTGACAATTGGAGCAGCCTCTTTTACTAGCTTTAATTTCAAGGTAATGGCTCTGAGTTCAGAGTGATGCCTCCCAAAGCATGTCGGATATCTATAGAACACTTCTGGCTTTATGGAGTTGAAACCCAGGCTATCTGGGAAGTCTGCTGCAAAAGGAACAAAAGTTTATCTTTGTTAGGTAATTCAGCTATGCATCACAGAATTGAGTAGATTATTCCCATAAATAAAGGTTTGATATTAACAAGGAATGGATATTATGGCAAAAAAGATAAGTGGAGAATTATATTGTAATGAAATTGTCTAGTGAAAGCCGTATTGAAGCTCCAGGGTATTTGTCTCACCAGCACAATGCACCTAAATATTTGCTAACCTTACATATGTTTGTGGAAAAATGAAAACAATATTGTGACAAAATGTTTTTTAAGAAATAAAATGTAGCTTAGCCTGATAAATTCCATCCAGTTATTAAATGAGGACTTATGATTAATATCAGGGTTTAGTAAATTTCAGGACTAGGAAGAAGTCCTTCAGTATAGAAACTCCAAAAAAGTCTTATTCTTAAAAGCAAACAAAACCAGACCTTCAATAATCTTCTATTCAAAGTTCTCTTGGAGTAGTTGTGCTTCCCCCTTTCCTCCCCTTTTCCTTTTCTCAAGGGTCTGCTGAAGACATTCTTTACTGTCTACACCCAGGATTAAGAAAATGACCTGGAAAGCAGTCATGCAGAAGGCTCTCTCATGGGGAAAAGTGCTAGAAGAATCTCTAAAGAGTTTTGGGACTTAAATACATATGCCACAATGTATCAGCCAGTTTTGTCAAGATCTAAACCGTTGATCCCAGCTCTAGACCTGTGGGAATACTTTCAGTACTTCTGCCTGCAGCCCAGGGCAAATCATTGATGATCGGATAGATCAGTTTCACAGCCTCCACGCTTGTGCATGCAGAGATTTCTACTTGACTAGTAGGTCTTACGGATGTATGAATGCAGAGAGTAGAGACTCATGGCAAAGGTAATTTTCTGGCCAGTAAAAAGGAGAAACTGTTACTTCTTCTGTGAGTTGTGATAAAAAGCTTCCATATCTGGTGAAGTATAGGAACTGGTGTGACAGGACATCTCACAGAGCCACCACTGACAAGAGCACAGAGCGGGGAATCAGGAGATTGAGGCCCTTGGTTAAATTTTATCAGAGATCCTGGGCAAATCATTGCCCCTTCATATGCTTCTGTCCTTAATCTATAATACAAAGAAAAGATACCAAACTCTTTAAAACTGTTTTGGGTTTGAGTGGTAAAAAGTAGCTGGCTATTAGAATGAGGAGACAATGAGATATATGAAGTGGTAGAATGTTTATAAATACATGCAACCCTGGAAATAGTGTTTGTAATTAAAATACAAATTAATCTTTTATTTATACCTTCCCATGCCATAATGATCATTCAGATATTAAATATCAGACACTATTCTCACAGAAACAAATGTAGAGCTACTGATTTTTTTGGTCAAAATTATTCCCCTTTTCATATTATTTTCAAACACATTTCTTATTATTTGCTTTGCTATCGAATGTCAAGAAAAGACACTCATATTCAGTTCTGTACACAGAGTCAATAAAAACTGTGTGTGCACAACAGGGGAAACCAGACTACTGTAACTGCCTTGATTGCAGTCATTGATGCAGATATTAAAAACTGTAAAATAGCACAGGCACACTGTACTTCCCGTTGCGGTATTCCTTATGGCAAGATTAACCTGTCTGAACAGAGATGTCCATTTGAGATACTGTCTGAGGTGTCCAGGACAGCTATGACAGCCAGCAGATACAAATCATTATCTGCAGATACTTACACCCTTTTGGAGCAACAGCTGGAAACTGGGCAGTACATCCCAGTGTAAACTGCTTGCACATGTGAGCCTTAAAACCAAGATATTTTTAACTTCGAAAATATTTCTAGGAAGGACAACAAATACAATTCACATGTAACACTTCAAATCAGAAAGCAACGTCCAATCCTTCAGTGGTTCTTGTTATATATTTCTTCTGTAAGGTAGAAACATACATCAACTAATTATCCCTGAAATATGGATCCAAATCAAGGTCTCACAAAATGTGTTGTTAACAACACATACTGGTGGTGTGTTTCCATTGCATCAATTGTTTTAATGATAAATAACCCTCACAAAATGGAACGGTTTGTTGACAGACAAAAGCACAATCTAACAACAGACTATTTAGACTTGCAAATGACAGAACATTTAATTATTCCAAAATAACATTTCCCCGTTAGACTATGATCATTAAATCCATCATCCTTCAGTTTATATGCATGAAACATTCATCATGTCTTCTACAAACAGGAGTCAGTCATCTAAATATAGATTTTTGGACCATCTATTTCATCATGGCATTTCAGCGAAAGCCCAGGATTTCATTTATTTTCAGTTACAGAGATAAAGTGTTGGTAAATGATGTGATAAGACCATAAAGAAAAGTGAAGTGAAATTCAGCTCCATACAAAGATGATAAATACAATACCTACTTTGAACACTGGGATTATTGTGAGAGAAAAATGAGATATCGGAAGTCAGCAGCTATGTTTAAGATAAGAACTTTTTTCTCCTGTGAATTTTTCATTAAAGTCAGGGTCCAATAAAGAATTATCTGAATGATTCAATTTTGTAGAATAGCTGTTGCACACATCAAAGTAAAAAAAACCAAACAACTGGAACTAAAAGGACGCAAATTCTGTGGTACTGTACCTCTTATGTTGTGGATTTATTAAAGGGTTGATTTTCAGGTACTGAAAAAGCCTGGAAATATTTCTATTGCATTAAAATGTACTCTGGTCAGAAGATGTGTGGTTTGCAAATGCTCATTCAAGACAATCAAACCAGAAATCTTCTCTTCAAACAATATCTAATCTGTGTGTTTCTGGGTGTTTCCAGCAGAAGCCTGAGCTTTCAGTTCAAAACCTTATTTGGGCAGTTTGCTTACACACATTTGGGACATCTATTAGAGTGTTTAATCTGTACGTCTGGGCACTTTGGCTTCACCTTCGCATGAGTTCGCTTTGGCAGGATTTATTCCTTCCCTTGCCCCCACCCCTTCACTCTCTTTTTCTGTTTGGCAGAGTGGCAGCTTCTCTCCAAATCACTGCACCCAAGCCTATTTGAATGGTTGTTTTTACTTTTGTAATGCAATCTAAATCATAACTATCATAATGAGAATGTGCTTGCATAATTCCTGTGGGACTTATTTTGCACAGACTGCGGAGTGCAGAACATTCTTATTTTATTTGCCAAGGTAACAAAATTAATTCTTTCCTATGCTTTTTCTTCCTGCAGATGAACTTTTTTCCCTGTTTGTACCTGTTGTTTTCTATTCTTGATAAACAAGATCTAAAGAAGAAAACCAAATAAATGATGGATGTACGGAATGTTCTTGGTTTCTCTATATGCCTACAGGTGTCCTTTCATCATATTCATTTGGCTGGCAAAGTGGGAAAGTGCTTGCAACCTGAGGGTTAGCTTGCACAACAAAAGAAATTCCAAATATGGCACAGAAAAGGAAGAAAACGTTAGGTTTTGTATATAGTCTTTCTAACAACCCTTTTTGGGGAGCCATCTAGAGATTGAACACATATCTGTATTGTACCAAAAGCTATATTAAGAGAATGTTAGGGTTACAGAATGGCTGAGGTTGGAAGGGACCTCTGGAGGTCATCTTGTCCAACCTCTTTAACAGAGACAAGGATTTAAAGGTGAGGAAATACTATATTTCAGGTAGTCTTTATAACCTTAATTTGTCCTTCCCCTGAGTATGCGTTTAGACAGAACATAGATTACACGTGTTAAACTTTTTTTTTTTCCATTTGGCCCTCATAGTATTTAATGTACTGGATTCACAGAGGAGGAGTTAGATGTTGATGGTTTTTTAAGCTGACTCAATTCCCCTTGTGATGTCTCTAAGTCTTTTGTTTTTAATACACACTACTCGAACCTCTATCACCAACAAAATCATTACACTTCCTCCTGTGTGTTTATATCCTGATCAGAGGGTGAGAGCCCATTGAGATACTTTGGCTTCTAGGTCTCATTTTCAGTGCTTACAAAAGTGTAGATTTCTACCTTGCTCCCTCATGCCGGGATTCTTGAAAGGACAATGTTAATTCAGGCACTTCCTCACTTTTGAATCCTTCAGAAGTTAATAACCTTTCTATATGTTTCCTGCTCACCATTTTTACTATGTGGTTCCTTAAACTTGTTTGTAAAGCACCCTGGGAGAAATATCCAACCCACCCAGAAGGTTTAGCAACGTTCAGGTCAAGCAGCCCCCAGCTGTCTTTGGGCATGTTCTTTGGGCACTATTTGGTAGCTTATGGGTTCACTGTAAGATAAAGAGAAGTCTTCAGAATAGACTGAAGCACACTGATCCATGATGCAGGTGCTTCCTGACCCATGTTGTAAGTGCTTCTGCCCTCATTGCTGTAACTAAAATCATCTACATTTTCCTTGAGAACACCTGAGCTCTAATACTACTAATAGATGGGTCTATAGGGCTATCATGCCTGATTTATGCAGTGAGTATGAACCACAGGCAATGACCACAATCCAAGGCCTTGGACTATATATTCATATATATATGTATATATGTGGGTATTCTGCGCAGAGAAGGCAAGTATGTACTGTGCCTAACATGTCACAGTTGTATGAGAAGACAACATGCTTACTGCAAATAGAGTATTTGGAGAATTTACATTTTAACAGAACATGAGCACGTGAGAATTTAGGTTTTTCGGAGATTACAGTTGGGTTAGATTTCCACAGGAGTGACAGAAGATAAGTCTTGACATCAAAGCAATTTCCTTACAGAGTTTCAAACTTTAGCTCCAAAGCTCAGACATGCTACAGTCTTTCAACATGATGGTTGCAAGAGTTCTTAATGTGACTAAAAGGGTGTATTTTTACTAACTATGTTCTTGGAATTATCTGAGCCACTTTAGTGAAAACTCTCCAAAACCAATTCAGTTAGAGACAGACACCCACCATGGAAAATTTAAGCTGTAACAGCAAAATTTCCGCAAACTGTATAAGTAATTGAAAGTAAGTTCTTATAAATGAGCATTAGCCAATGTTAGCTAAAGGCATTACTTCTCCTATTATGTATACATATACATGAATAACTAATACGTTTACTCCTGCTACGCATGTACATACACATTATATATGCATATGTATAACAGGGAATTAGTGCAGTAGTTTTTAATGCAGCTGGCAATCAGAAAGACGGGGCTTTATGTGGAGCAGCAGCTTGTAATCTTTAGGCAGAATCCTGAGGTTAAATACTAACTTCCAAAGCCTCCAAATCTTTCACATAAATTTAGAGTTCATGAAAAGTGTCAGCCCAATGCTTGTTAAGAAAGAAGTCTTTTGTTCGGGTATGGCACAGGGTAGCACAGAGAGCAGCAGCCCAAGCTTCCTATGTGGCTCTATCAGATATCTCATCCCTGACCTGGAATAGGGGGGAGGTGAAAGGTTAGTTCATTCTTCACGCTCATTCAATACTTCACTTCTCTGTTGAGTGCCAAAAGAGTGTCAATTACTGCCAGTTGTGTGTTGCTTTTTGTAATGTGGACTCATCCATTGCGAATTGAACTGAGGCCACAAAACCATCTCATTGAGCCTGTTGGAAAGTCATCTTGATGGTGATGGCTCTTCCATAATTTCCACAGTTGTTGGATTTGACACAGGTACCTGGATTTAATGTACTTAATTACTTGAGTCATACAGCTTCCCAACTTTTCATTTGTGTTTGGATAGGAGGTGTGAGGGCAGGAACTCTCTCTACTAATACTGATAAAATAGAACTGTAATTACAATCTTTCAGTACAGCCAGGATGCCTGGTAAATCTATGCTTTTCTAGTCAGGACCTTGTTGCAAGAAAGGTCACAAAACATTATTCAGATAAAATTGGTCTAGTCAGGCAACGTATGCACATTCTTAATACTCCCTGCAAGAATCTAATTTATGGGATACTGCAGTGAGAAACAGACTGTGATGGTGCTAATGTAACAGTATCTTAGCAGCAAATAAACACAGTGCGAGAAACTCTTCCTTTTAAAAACAATATAAAGGAAAGACATCCAATCCCTTGGGCAATTTCTTTTCAAAGCACTTGCATTCTACAATACCAGAGAGATTCTCAGTGCATCACATGGGGGATGTGGATAAATGCCATCTATAAGTTAATCAGTTTTGCACATGCATGTCCCAGACAATGTTTCAAACACTTTGCCCCTACTATCGCTACTTTTTGGTCTGTGTGCATGTAATTTATTGTAAAAATGCAGAATTGTATTTACGAATTCCATCTTTATCTAAGCAAGAGCGCCATGCTGATTTAACTCCAGCCATTTTCTAACTGGATGTAGCTACACTTTTGCAAAAAGCTACCATGGGTATCCTAGAGGCCAGGATCCAACTCTTTCCAAGCACAGGCGGTCTGCAGCCATTCCTCTGCCTCTCTTTTTCTTCCCCATGACCCATATTTCAGACCTCCTTCTCAGCTTTCTCAAGTGCATATATAGCAGCACTGGGATTTCACAAGCTCTCCATTCTAACTCTGCCTCAGGACCAAGAGGAGCAGGAACAATGATGGATAATTCAGAAAGGAGTGGCTGGTGCTAACAAAGAAAATTCTCTCTGCCAACACAAAGACCCCACCCTGGTGTGCTGCTGAAGAAGGGGAGGCTGTGCTAGGGTAGTATCACTATGTGCTTGCCTTGTTTCTGTACTCTTTTATAGGCAATGGCTATAGGACAGTGTCACAGCCAGGACGCTGTGCTAGGGAGCCTTTCGTTTCAACCGTGGTCAGCTGGATTTGGTATTCTTACTGCTGGGTTACTGCACTGATGATGCCGGCAGCAAATGCTAAGCCCCTTCGTAAGCACAAGCCCAGTTTGTGGTTAATGCATGGCACACCACGAGAGGCTGAACTTTGGGCCCACTAATTAGCGTGGGGCTCAAATCTGGATCCAAACTCCTCTGGAGTTTCAAGTTATTCAGGTCTACGGCTTTGGCTCTGGCTCATCTGTCCTAAAAACAAGTGAAGTTGACAAATGTCTCTCTTAGGCAGCTGCCCCGAAGGACTGAATATCATTACAAAAAAGACATTAAAATACAAAAGGCCTTAGTAATTTGTGTAGGATCTAGTTTCCAGTAATGCTGTAAGAAGCCTGCCAGCATTTTGGTGAAAAGGGCCTGCAGCACAAATCTTGTTAGCCAAACTGAATGAGGAACAAAACAGCCTCGTTTTGCACTGCCACTGAAGTCAATGGCAGAACTCCCACTGGCCGTGGCAGTGCATGATCCAGGCTTTGCAGAACGGAATATGAGCACTTTCCATTAATTACCTGGTCAATTGGTTACCAAGGGCTTTTCATTCAAAAGTAGCCCCATTTAGCGCATCATTTATGCACCATGTTTAAGAGTTTAATATGTTCTCAAACACAAATAGATTTAAATCTATTATTTTTCCTGAACACGAACTTCTACGAATAGCAGTAAAACGTATAATGAATTTAAATCATAGCACAACCTATGACCTGATCATCTTCATAAAATGCTAGCTATGCTGTACTCCAAAGTGAAAATTATAGAATACTTTCTATTTAGTACCAGGTCTTCATAAGGACATGATGAAGCAAGTTTTAACTCCTCTCTCAAAAGATAATAGCTACCTTGCATGTAGTGCTCACTAACTGCTGGATTCACTAAGGTACTTAGGAGCCAAAATCTTTCTAGCCTCAAACGAACCCAGGAGTAGTAAGAACATCCGTGCAGAAGGTGAGAGAAATGTATCTGGTGTGCTCTAATTTAATGACCTAGCTTACTATTAGAAACATGATAGAGCAACATTACTGTAGATTTCATTACTGATCAAAGGCTGCAGGTAAGTACCAGTTCACTACTGTCATGAGAACGCACCATAGGCTATGGACAAAGCTGGAGAGGACTCATTTTTCCCCAGGCTTCTCATAGATCATGCTGATTAAAAAAAGATCGTCATAATTTACATTGAAATGTTGACATTAATTAATTAATTAAAAGAACATCCTGTACTGGATTCTGAGTTATTTTCATTTTTAAAATGTAATTTATGCTATGCCAATGATTAATTTTTATTTATTTTGCTCTTTTTTAGTTCAGTGATCTTGTAAAAGCTTTTAATTCTCTCCAGTCTTCCTCTACTGCCAACATAGCTCAGTATAACCCAGGCTTCTTAGCAAACATTGCTACACATGCCAGTATTCTGTCTAATTTTAACTAAACATTCAATAATGCTAAGCTATTTTAGTACCTTGGGCCCACATTCTCAAAGGTATTTAAGCACAGAACTCCTGTGAGGATCTTGGCTTTGTTGCTTTCTAGAAATGCTAGAATTCCCATACGTGCTAACATGGCAATGGTAAATGAACAACTAATACTGCTGCTGTACTTACATAAACTATTATAAATTGCATTCTTTCAGTGTAGAACATGATTATTAATCATCCCATTCAGTTCTGTGTTATAATGCAACTAAATAAGGAACACAGTGGACGCTTTGTAATTACTTACCCTAACTTCAGTTTTAAAGCCAAGCACATTTTGACCTTATACTGGTTTTGGGTTTATTAAACAGACTCTTCTATTATATGAAAGAAGACAGAAGAAAATGTTTACGCAAGATTTTTGACATTTATTAACCCTGCCGAAATCTCTCTCATACAGTAGTCAATAAAATGTGCAGAATGTACATATGGGTATAGTAATTAGCACGTATGTCAGAGTAACAAATGAACTCTTTCTGTCAACACAGAAAAGGCCAGGAGAAGGGTAAATCAAGATTATTCTCTATTCATGTGGAATCTACATAATTAAAAAATAATCTGCTGTCCTTAAATCCTACAAATTATTAAAAGCACTGAAATATTCAGGTCTATCCTCATGATTGTTTATGTACTAAGTTATTACTACCCAAAGTCCTGAAAATGATAACCCAGCTCTCCCCTTCCACTGTCTGCTCCCCAAATCTGTTGCATTGCCTAATTTTCTCTTGTTTAATTAACATTGACACTAAATTTAGAATTGTCACAGCCTGAAAGGACAATTTACGATCTATGCATTCCTGTATTAGCAGTAATGGAAAAAGTGCTTGGAGAAATATTAATCTAAATATGAACATTAGTTTAGGGTCATATTTTTCTCCATCCTGCCCGGTATATTTACAAGCAGTTGATGTGCCCATACAGATAACAGAATTCAGGTAACAGACTTTTAGCCACAGGAACTTTAAAACATTGGTTTGCACACAGAAATATTATGGTTTGACTGGGTTAGTCAGGGGTATTTACAGAACTGCCTGCCAGGGGAATGTAGAAAGCTGCACTGTCCTAGAAAGAAAAGCCAAGGCTTTTGGTGTTACACTTTCTGGAGGGCTACAATAGAGCTTCATAAACAGTTTTAACAGTTAAAGCCTTTTAAAACCTGTACTTCCTCTGCTATGGGGCTAGCTGAGATAGGAAGCAAGAGAGTGCAATCGCTCTGCTTTGCACTGCAAGCACCCAGCTGCAGGAGGTGAGAGATGATGCTTTTGTGTTCCTCCCACACTGCCTGCCTGAACACTGCTCTTGTGTAGTCTGGCCCATAAAACCCATTTCTTGAGAATCTGGCCCTGCGTCTTGAACTATTTTGAGAGGATCATGCCTTCTGAGGTTCAGCATCTAATAAATTCTGCCCCTAGGCAAGAAAGCTAATGGCTATTTCATCTTTTCTGCAGCTGCCCAGTGAATATATGCAGAGCAGCACGAGGAGGGAGAGACAAGCATGAGAGGTAAATGATGATACTGAGAGAAGAGGGTTCACGCTCTTAAAATACTGGACCTAATGGGAAGCTGTAAGATGGCTGTAGGCCTAGAGAAGAAAGGGCTGTGCAAATAGTAGGGGAGATTTGGATGGGTGACAGTCCTGGAAAATGAGTCATACTAGTGCCTTGAAAAAAAGAAAGAGACTGGATGGGGGGCAAGAATGTGGTGGAGAGGTAAAATCCTGAAAGCAGATTTAGCAATAGTGGTATTACTGAGGAACCAATAGGAGAAGCAGTGAGCAGAAGATTAGAAGTGAGGAGGACTGAGAAAGTCTGTGCACAAAGCAGAGAGAAGCAGCTAAGGGAGGTACAAAAAGGTTCTAGACAGGGGTATCCAGGGAGCACCACCAAGGATCATCACAGAAGATATAAATCTGTGGTTTCTTCTCATGTCTTTTTTTTTTTGTTGTTGTTATTTCCTCTGACACAAGATAGTTTTGTGAGACGTAACTCTGAGGATTTCAACACCTTTCCAAGAAAGGCATCCCAATGATTGAAAGAAAAAGCTTCCAGAAAATGTACAAAGACTCCTGGTCTCCTGCTAGTGGTTCAAATGTTCTCCCAGGTAGCATTTTTCATCTTAGAATAAAAGCTATGTTTTGAGTCTTGCCAAAAAGATAGGAGGGCATCTAAGGTGTTAGCTCATTCAGTTACCAATGAACAACAGTTATCATATACTACATACAACTCAGTGTGGCTGGCAAGTCCACTCAAAAATTAAAAGAGAGAGGTGTCTCAGATATCTCCAGGGTAAATTTGGCTTATTCTTACAGAAAACAATGTTTTGAGATCTGTGTGGAGATCATTAGCACAGCCTCTCACATAGAGGTTACTTGGACTGCAACAGCCGAGTAGATAAAAATAGTCTTCCTTAATACAAATTCAGAGAAGTAATAAAAGTCCATTTCCCATTACAGTCAGAAAACCCACAAATAGCCTCCTATCACTGAACTACTCCTTTTTTATGCATTTTTGATCATTGCTTATTATTCATAGAAAACACGTTCATGCTAAAAAAAACCATTATCATCTGCTTTAATGACCTGTGGTCAAATGTATTTAAAACAACAGCAGCAATAATATATAATAGCCCCTCTTTTTTTGCCCTGAAAGGTAACTTTAGGCAGTGTTCCCAAATTATTTCAGCCAATTTTGCCTTAAGACAAAGCAATGATCATTGAGTACTGTCGGCTAAACCTTTTAAAACCTCTCATTTGGGGGATGCCACTGTTCCTCATATCACTCTGCCTGAGATAATACAACTTCATACTCCTTTGGTTTCTCAGCCTGATAAAAGGTTTTTGGTATTTCTTATGAATTTTTGACTCTGCCTCTCAATCGTCTAATAGCAGAATAGCCAGAAGTTTGAAAGATTCCAACTATTACTTACCATGACTAATTTTTTTTAAAAAAGAGCTTTATGCCACATATGAATAACTCCTTATCTGCAGTTTGCAGGGGAAAAAAAAGTACAGGGGAAAAAATATAGTGATCAGTTAAATTATGGATAAAGAATGCACTATTTTATGGCTATTTATAAAAATAATGAGCAAAGCATCAAAGAAACTTAGTTTTTGAATTCTAATGAAGGAGATGGATTATTTTGTCCAGTTTTCCCTATCACAATACACACAGAAAGAGGGAAGATTTCTGAAGACAAAGAAAGCAAACTCGTAAGTGCATGGTTTTTCAAGAACTTCTCCACAAATTGACCCGGGAGTTGCTAGCAGTGTTTGTGTTTGCGTATGGAAATGAACAAAGCATGGGATAGTAGGAATATAAATCATGCAGAGAGGGGGAAAGGCTTTTCTGAAAATGTTTTTATGGTATGAAGGGAAATGGTGAACTGCATATGAAGTATAAGACAAAAACGCTAGGCCAAATTTTTGGCTGCTTTTCTCTGCTCAGCAAAAAGCACAGGTAAAGAGAGTTTAAATTATTTTTTGAAGATTTGTGGTTATATTTTGCACTAATGTTTTCTTTTATTATTCCAATGGAGATGGATTTCTGCTTGGAAAGGGCTGTCCACATGTCCATCTCAGTTTATTTTACGATTTCCTTTACAGCAGTTAGTATACCACCTCTAAGTTTATGGAATTAACAGGTGCTTGCAGACTAAAAGGCAGATAGTAGAAGTCCATATGAACAGTATTTGGAAGCATTGTGATCTTCACCCCAATGGAAATCTCGTTGTGCACTAGTCCTACCACAATGTTTTCACACTACCTGCAGATACCAACTGTAGATGCAGTGGCTCAAATTGGATACATGCAGGACTGAAATGATGCTGGCTGAAAGGGGCGGATGATTTGGTTAAGGAGCCAAAACAGACTATGTGCCTCAATTCATTAAATGACTGAGTTTCTCTTACACATTAGTCCTAGATATTTTGGATGGTCAATGAAAGGGAAAATCCCCCACTCTTCCATCTCTTCTTGGTACAAGTGGGAATCAGTGGCTTCCTCCCAACTTAAAATTTCACCTTGGTTATGTAATCAGCACCTCCATCCATTATAGGTGAAATTTCCTGTATCTGGGACAGCGCGTTAAAACACTTCAGAGATTTTAGTGTATTCAGTTTATTGCTGCCATAGGCTACAAAGAGCACATTGATGCAGCCTCAGCACTGCTCAGTGTTTCCCTCCCTTGGCCCTGATCTCTGAAGCTGCTGACAACGCAGGTTGCTGCTATCTCAGAGACTGTCTGCCTGTCCATAGTCCATGACATCCATGGGGATACTGTAGCTTTGCAGATGTTATCCAAGGAATTTCTGGCAAGTGATCATACAGGGTTTTCTTAATGTATGCTGCCTGGTTTGGCTAGTCTCAACTGGTGTTCGAGTATTGCTTTCTTTCCTTGTCTGGACAGCCTACAAGCTAACCTTGGACAATCAAGCACCACAACCATTTGCACATCTGACCTGAAGTCTGGCCTCTGTGAACACTCAGCAAAGCTCAGTCCCTAAAGCAATTACGGAAAGTGAAAGGATATAGCACACCTGAAGGGAGACTATTAATAAAACTGCAACTTTTATTGTTTTCTTTTTGGCAGTTACCTCCAGTCTCAATTCTTTTGGCATAAGAGAGCCAAGAAGTGAGGTTTTTCCCTTACACCACAGGCAACCAGGTGGTTTCCCCAAGGCTCAGCATCAGTTGTGAAAGGGGCTGGCCGTGAATACTAATCTGACCGGGATAAGGGGCAGATGATTTCAGCCAATGCAACTGTGGCATGCTAACATGATTGCCAGAGAACCGAGAGCTTTAATAAATCCATTGCTCATATGGCAAAATACTCTGCTAAAAGATCCTAGCAATATTTACAGTAGGAAGTTTATTTTTCCCAGAATTGCTTTTTTCTTATTCCATTATTCTTATATTTTTTCTTATTCTATTATTCTTATATTTTTTCTTCTGTTTCCTTTCAACATGGTAGTTTTTCAAATCCTAAACAAATGAGTAAGACAAATTATTCTGCAGCAGTATATGAGTTGGCATAGAGTAACAGGAGGCATTATGATCTGTCAGACAACTACTTATTTAGGGACTTTTGAAACCACTGATAATTGACTTAGTAGACTAAAACAGCTTCTCCGGAACTGATGGAGTCTATTGTTTAAGTACTTGCCACATTTGCCACAAGTCACTTAAAAAATGTTCTTGACCCTGGTTAAACTATTACAGACAAAGGAATGGTGAAAGTGTGAAGTGCAATGGTGCTATTTAATACAGTCTTACTGAACTGACTGCATAAATACAGATTTGAAGAGTAAGGTGGGGTGGGGTAGGGGGAGTTGATCACAAATCTAAACCCCATTGGCAAACACCGTGAGTAACAGAGGCAGCTGGAGACTGGAAGAAACAGATTATAATATGCAAGGCACTCGGCTGTGTCAGCCTGACAGCCTCTCTGTCTGCTCCACAGGACGCCTGTGAAGGTTGCCATGGGCTCAGATCCATGTGTCCCTGATGCATATTCAATACCAGACCCATCTCACTCTCCAGAACAGGGTAAGTTGTGCAGACACACAAGACTGACACATGCACACAAGCAGCCACATCAGCTGCAGCAGGGAACTGGATGCGTAGTGATACCCAGGGACCATGGGGACTCAGTCACCTAGATCCTTGGGTAGCACAGAAATCCTGAGAAGGCATTTGTAAATCTAAATCTTAAAAGCTGGGCACCTTATCAAACTGAGCTGAACAGTCTGATCGCAGTGGTTGCTGTTCATGGAGACAGATGTGGGCTTGCTTAATACAACTACAGCATTCCTGTTGCATTAAGGAGCTCAGAGGCACCTCATTTCTAGTTCTATTGTTAGGACACCTTTCTGGGAGGTGAGAAATAGGAGTCTGAATTATCTCTGAGAAAGGCATCAAAGAGTGTCTCCCACATCCCATGCTCCTGTCTCTGAGAATTCAGATGCAAAAGGTTGTATGCCTAGTGGGAAGTGCTTGTGCTTTATATTGGAGAGAAAAAGAGGATCAGTTCCCTGAAAGAGTGCATTGTTTTGCCTCCTTGGCAAGGAGAATGCAGACAAGGACTGGCTGGCGTACCCTTTTCCAGGTTTTCTCAGGCAGGATGAAGTCCACAAGCCCAGCGGGTCCTGGCAGCACCTCATCTATGTGGTTGATGCTCGTGTGCTCCCACAACTAGTCTGTATGTTTGCAAGAGGTGTGGTGCTATCTGGATGGGCCATTGTTAATATGCATGTGCCACCCTCTCGATCTCCATAGTGCTGTGGACATAGCCAGGATTTCCATACTGCTCTGCTGCTGCTCTGACTTGATTGTTGGACATTGGGAAATCTTGTTTTTAATCTGATTGTATGCACAGTCTGTAAATTCTACTTGAGAAAATTTCCAGCTGGAAAGAAAAGATATGCGTGAGTTTGAACAGTTCCTGTATCTGCCAAAATGTAGATTAAAAACCTCAAAAAAACTAACAAAATTTTTGAAGAACTGTAACTTTTTCCTTGAAAAACCTTTACGACTATTGAAATCGTGAAATATTTTAGAAAGATAACTTAGGACACTGTGGCAATTTCAGGTTCCAGTGCTAATATGGACATATTCTTCCCTGAAGTATGGAAATGTTCATGGAGATGCATGTGCTTGTTGCAGATGCTGTCAGCTACCACTAAGAAAAACAGAGACCTGTCTATCTTTGTCAACTTCAGAGCATGGCATTTGGAATAGAAATGAAGAAATTATAAGGTCCGAATTTGCCTTTACTGCGCTTGTACAAATCTGACTCACTTTGCTGGTTTCGGTGGAATTACTCCAGATCTACGCTGACAGAAGAAGAGAATTTACCTTAGATTTCTACCCAGACAAAACAAAATAAATGCCAGTCTCAAGCTCTGGATACCCTTGACTGTCTTTAAACAACATTAAATAAAACTGACCTGCTCCAGCAATTATCTCCAGATCATGATACCTCAGTTGCAACATAAATATAACAAAAATTTTAGTCCCACCAACAAAATCACTAACTTTTTTGCTTGCTAAAAGTGAAATAGCTCTCCTCTGTATGACAATGTCAGTGTTATGGGTTAATCCTTGGATTCTTGATGTAATGAAAGCAATATTTATGTCAGCTAAAGGCAATAAAGGCCATGACTAAATTCATAGGCTATCTGAGATAGATAAAACAATGCTCTTATTATGAGCATCTTGGCAGCACTGTACAGATATATTGTGCTGATGCTCTACAGATATATTTACCTACATGGAAGTAAATATACATCTATATCTTAAAACTGGAAGTTAAGCAAAACAAAAGGGTATTAAGAACATGAAGCTTGAAGACACAGTGCTTTTTTGACTGCCTTTTCCCATGAAGACATCTGTGGAAAGGGATAAGAAAAACTGTTCCATTGGGAAAGCAGGTCACATCCTTATTTTTGGGGAGCAGCCTGAGTGATCCACTCCAAATCTTTTGAAAAAAAGACTTATCTGACAGGCATTTCTATGCTATAGCAAGCAGCAATCACTGATGGTTCAAGCATAACCAACCTTCTTCAAACCAACTCCGGGATCCCCTTAGGACGTCAATACTTCCACCTCTGTTAAGGGATCACCAAATGTGTAAAGCAATGAGTTATGGGGACACTGTATTAGCTTATCCATCTGCATTAAAGTCCTATCACAAAGCTCATAAGCCACCAGTGCACATTCCTTTGGACAAGTTGTTTGCAGACTAAGCTCCAAACTAAATCTGTTTTGTGGGCATCTTTCTGGAAAGTGGCCTCTCCCTGTAGGAGGAAAAAACCTGTGTTCAGAAGAGCCATTCACATGCAGCTCTTCAGGCATGGTCCTGCCAGCCTTCACTACAGGTTGTTATAATGAGCTTTGCTTTTCTGAGATGCTCTTTTCTCTTCTCACTATTCTTGTGGTTACCCAGGAATGTCAATATGGTCTCATGCTGAAATTGCAACAACTGTGTAAGAGCTGTTTCAAATAAAAGCGTGAAAATGAAACAAGAGGAAGAAGGTAAGACGGGGGAAAAAAGAGACAATAAAATTTAAAAGACAGCTTATTTCTTTTTTTTCATGCCTTGACTTTTTTTTTTTGTTTGTTTTTGTATTTTCCTGGAAGGAATGGTCACTTAAAGAATAACTTCGTATAGAAGTGGTGAATAGTATTGAAAATCCATCAGGCTGTAATAACATACCAGGTACATTTTAGTCCATTTTAAGCCATAAATGATTTGATCTGGAATGGAATATGGAATCATCCTCAGATTAGCCAGAATTCATTTGTAAATAAAGTATTCAGTGAAAGATCATTGTGTAAGTTTTATAGTTAGCATAACTTTCTCTCTGCCTTGTCTTCTTTTTTCTGTCATTACATACAACCTTTGCCTGTTATTTTCAGCTAAGTCTTAATAACAAGGATTGGGTTTTACTGTTTATTTGCAGGACAAGTGTAAATGTATTTAAATCTTTATGCAAATTAAACTCAACCCTTAGGCTGTCAGAGTTGCAAATGTTGTATTTTGCAGCACAAAAGGCTAAGCATCTCTGGCCAAGAGTGAATTTCTACAGATGTGTACTGAGGGGATACCAGCATTATCTTAAGTGGTGGCACTCTAATGTTGCTCATGACTATTTCTTAGTACTAATTAGGGAGGGACAAATTAGTTCGGAAAGATCAAAAGCGTAAATTGAAGTAGAAATTTTAACCTCCAGCTTCTGTAACTGCCCCAGTAAGAATAATTTTCTGACTCTACCTCCCACAATTGACTTACCTTGTGCCCCAGACATTTCTCTATATTCGACCCCTCTATTGAAGGGCCTTAGCCATAGCACTAATCAGCTCTTGGCTGGCTGCTGATGTCCAATGTCATACGCACTAAGTGATCTAGGGCAAAAAATATACAGGTTCAATGTTATTATCCAGGCTTTGCAACATCTGTTACTGTCACATAGTAAATGTTTGGTGGGACAAAAATAAGAAGCTCAATGGGGTTTGTGTGAAGGAGTGTGTAGTTAACAGTAAAAGAGAAGCCTGAAAAGAGGGTAGGAAGGGACTGGAAAAACTTACATGAGTCAGCCAAAATGCTTATTGAATTCAGAATTCCACTAATAGACACAGCTGGTTGCAAGGTCAAAGACAAAGTCAAAGATATGACAAAAGGACACAGATAAGTGCTCAAAAGTGGAGTAGAGAATCCTTGTGGGATGAGGACAATCTCCCTTGAGAGAGATGTATGACAGAAGAGAAGAGGTAGCAGAAGAACCAGAAGAAAACTGGGACAGTCTCGGGTAATCCTATGGTTCCTGCAAAACAAGATTGCTCTACCTCTTAAAGTTTTCATCCCTAAAAATGATATGAATAATAACCATAATAATCTGAAATGGAAGAAATTCTCTCTTAGTAGGCACTAATTAAAAAGCAGTATATTATACTGTGCCTACTAAATATTTCCAGAGATATAGGGAATCTATTAATCAGAGAATCCATTATATGTTTTAGTTATATTAATTCTACGGTTTTATCACATGTGAGCTATCAGGCTATAAATTGTACAGAAAGCTATAAAAAATGGATTATTTAAGTAGGCTTAGGTGAATGGGAAAATTAGGAATGAGTAAGGTCCCACTCTCTTAAAGCTAACAATCATGTGACATGAGAAGTGGCTTGACCCATAAGTTCCAGCTCAGAGATTTGAGTTTTGTTAGTGAGATTTTAAGGCCACCTACTGTTAATTCATTTCCATAAATGTATTAAAGCCTTGTTCATAGGTACTCCATTCATACCTGAAGACACAAAGAACAGACCTGTTGATGGTCTGTTCTCTGCTGAGGTAAAAACCCTAAAGAGTCTCCTTTCTCTTGGAAAAATTGCATGTGTTCAAATTCCGCATGTGTTCAAATTCCACATTTGAGAGAGAAAGAGTCCCACCCACCTCCTAGATTTCTAAGTAATGTGGAAGTTTTAAAAAAAGGCAACTGAAGAGAACGTTTTAAAAAGGAGTTATTAAAATAAAGGAGAAAGCTAGAGTAAAGGAAAAAGAAAGTACAAGTATAGGGGTAAATTCTGGAACGTGTCTCAAAATGAAAAAGTGGAAATGATGTCTGGGAAAGAAGGTTAGAAAGGACCATAATCCTTGACAAGTTAAAACTAGAATCATGAAAAACATGCCAAAAAGATTTGGAGAAACTAATCTTTAGTGATACAGAAGCTGCTTCTTATTCAAATGTATCAGAATAAGAAAGCTAGTCTAGTTCCAAGATATGGTTAAGAAATAATATGAATATTTGTGTAATATATAGCGATTGCAGAAAGGCTGACTGAATTGTTCCCATATCACAGTCATTCTTTAAAGGGAATGAGCCTGAGGAAATGTTTCAGACTGATGCATCAATGAAAGTGTTTTAAAATAAGTTAATATACTTCAGAATAACAAATCACTAGAACTTAGTACCATTGTCTCTAGAATTCTAAAAAAAGTTAAACTGTTGAGCTGCTAATTGACACTTGTGATTATTGTTTACATCTGCCTTATTGTCAGAGGAAAGCAGATAGGAAACATGGCATCAGAATTTGAAGAGAAGCTCCACTCATGTCACTGGGAAATACGAATCAGTAAATCTGGTTTCCACAAAACAGTAGAAATGAAAAAACTTGATAATGAATAAATTTAGTAATGAAGTAAGGAATATGACATATTTGGGAATAGGCTTTTGGTGAAAGCCATAGTTTTATTATATTTGAGAAAAGAATAAATGAACATGTGGATATGGCTGATCCAAAGGATAGAATGTGTGCGGATTTTCAAAAAGCACTTGACAAAATCTCTTTTAAAGAAACTAAGCACTCATGGGATAACAGAGGAATTTTTCTTATGGATTAATGGGTGATCAAAGAAGGTTAGAAAGAAATGACATGTTTATACAATGGAGAAATGGAGAAGGGTTAGGTACCCAAAAATTTGCAAAATCTTCTTAAGATCAGTACTGGAACTGAAGTTCAGCATAGTCTGGATCTGAAAATGAGGATGAATGTGTTGTCAGTCACTGTTAAGTCTCTACATCATATAGACATTTTTGGCATAGTCTGTTTTGAAGTTGACTCTGAAGAGCTACAAAAGGATCTCACAGTCATGAACAACTAGAGAATAAATTCACATCTCAACATAAAATTCAATGTCAGTGAAAGCCGGGAAGTGTGCACAAAAATGTTTTGCTCCAGGTACACAATCACAAGATATAAACATATTTTTATGAGGTATAACCATTGTGGGCAGTTCTCTGAATGTATCAATGTAATAATATTCAGTGATATTGAAAAATGTAAATGGAAGATTGAGCAAAACAAGATTTGTGGAAAATAGTTGATCAATTTACATATTTTTTTTAAAAAAGGAGTAAAGCTATCAAGAACACTTCAGGTCACCTACACAAAAGCTGGAAAAGTATCCTGCTTATTTAAAGAAATAAGCTATAGTGGAACAGAAGCCAATCATTAGCTAATAATACTACATAATGATGGAAATGTACATATTGAACTGAGACAGGTATGCCCTCACTTTTGAAAAATTTCTGCCCAACCAGTCATTCCTCTGCTTGAAGATGTGTACTTTCTAATGTGCACTAAGGTTCTTTATCTGTTTTCCAAAGTGTTTCTCCAAATTCTGGTTGAAGTTGGTCAGCATGTGAGAATGTCTCTAGTCTGTGACTCCCACCTTTAGAATGGGATGCCTGGAAATGCTCTTAGCTGTCTTACACCTGGCACAAAACAGAGCACTGGCCTTTGAGTAGTCAAGACTTTCACTCCCACACCTCCTTTCTGCTGATGCTCCACTTAGAAATATTTGTTCTAAAGACAGCTGACAACACAGTCATAATTTTAAATCCCTTTGTTTTCTGTAATGAGCAATCTTCTGTACTCTCACGGCCCTGAGGGCGCCCATGGGCCTTAGTGTCTTCTCCTCTGGCCCTACCTCAGCCCAGCCAGGAGCCATCAGTCCCTGCCCCAGCAATGGGATGCCGTTCCAAGCCCTACCACAGCTGTGCCCTGCCTGGCCTCCTGCCTGGGGGATCCCCCATGAGCGGATGTCCTGTCCAGCCTTGGCCATCCCCATCCCCAGGGAGGCTTTCCTGCTCCCTGGCTGGGCTGGTGGGATGGGCCCCAGCTGCCAGGTCCTCCCCTGCCTGTCCTGGGGAGCCCCTGCAGCCCCTGGCCCCTCTCTAGCCAGGCTACAGCTCTCTGACACCTACATTTACTTTCTTCAAGCATGTATATGAACCAAAGAGAGTCAGAGAAAATGTGGTCAATGTTACAACCCTGAGAATAAAATCACATTCTCCAGCCTAAGCCCCACAGCAGTGGTAACCTGTGAACATCTGGACCTGAATCTTATTTAGATGAGGGCAAATAGGCAGCACAAAAGGGGCATAAAAGCAGACTTTTGTTCATAGGAGGGAAAGTTGGGGCCCCTAGGTTTTTTCTTCTGCTTATTGTGCCTGTTGAACAGTAGCTTTGTCTTTACATAAAAAATGTCTATTATTTGTCAAAAAGGACATAGTGATTTCTGTTCAGAATTGTATATTTTTGTGCCGCATTCTGACCTTTTGAAGTATATTATTTTAATACATAACAACTCATAAACTTTTCGTCTCATTAGCAAATCCTGAATTGATCATTGCACCTAAATCATAATTAAAATGAGGAAAAGTAACTGGCGCTACCAATCCAGTTTTATATTTGCATAATACAATTAAAGTTAAAAAGAGTTTCCCTAGTACATGTCAGGACTTATGTTCTCTTTCTTTGCCGGAAATATAGATACTCTTAAACTTTCCTGCCTCTTTCACTTTACGAGGACCAAATTATAGATAAGCACTGGCCAATCAAATAACTGTGTAAGGCACTTAAAGTAATGTTTTGTGGAGAAATTTCATGTTTTGTAAATAGAAAGATCATCTAGGAAACAATATATTGATATTAGAGAGAGAATATTCGAGAGTGGGAATCCCCCCACAGGTAACAGAAAAGTAAGATATAAATACTGAGGTAGGTAAACTCTACTAATACCTGATCAGCACCCTGAAATTTAGAGGCATATATTCTTATTCCAGATTTGGTTTCTAAATATATTTTTTTTTTAAATAAAAGACAAGTTAGCAATGTGGCTTACAATGTATTGTGGCTTATTTAATAAATAAACACTGAAATCACTGTATAAAGATCTTTAGTTAATTAGTAGAAAAGAGCTTTGATAAATGCCAGGAATTAATTTCACAGCCGAGGCATAGTTCTATCTGTGTTTAGAATAATTCATAGAAAATACTCGTCTAAAATGCCAAATATTTTATTCCTAGATAAAGATGACTGCCTTATTGTCTACTTTATAAGTCAGTTATAGATTATGTCTACTTTTTAATTCCCATAAGGAAATGACATATTTTCACCCATTAAAGATTAATATTCACTTTGACCCTGTACTTTACGAAAATAAATTTAAAATGTTACATTTTTTGATAGCACTACAGCTCTAAATTTGCTGATTGATATCCATGGGGATACGCAGCTCAGGCTGCAAGCTAGTTAAAATAAAAAAGTGCTTCTTGTGCTTTGGTTCCAGCTCAAAGAATAGCAGGTGGTCACTGTTTACCCTACTAAAGCAAGCCATTTGGTTGGAGAAAGCTCATTTTGGACCAAAGCTGAATGCCATGCCTGAGCGATTCTACTCCTAATAAAGCAGCCGAGGGTCTCATTCACATTGTTTCATTTGAATGAGAATTAGCTACGGACAA
Organism: Phalacrocorax carbo; assembly: GCF_963921805.1. Classification (NCBI taxonomy): domain Eukaryota; kingdom Metazoa; phylum Chordata; class Aves; order Suliformes; family Phalacrocoracidae; genus Phalacrocorax; species Phalacrocorax carbo. The sequence goes on from NC_087514.1 coordinate 152,258,896, forward strand.
TGGCAAGTCCAGGAGCTGCTATTTTAAAATGGTTCTCCAGGAATGCTTACTGATGACTCTCAGTCTAAGAATTTGGGAATAATCTCTTAATGGGTCCACACTTTCCATGTTTGTCTTTGCCAGTGAGAGTGAAAAACAAGCATATGCAGCAAAGAAAGGAGCAGGGGTTGTGGGGAGGCAGCATCCTCTCTCTGTGACAGCCACCCTTACCGCCTCATGGGTACCACGGAGGCGATGGGCCGATATATTTTCATTATGGAAAGGAAATGTATGTGCCCAGCATGATTCCAGTGAAACTAGACAGGAATCCATGCTCAGAGAGCACAATGTCAATGCTATCACATTGCATACTACTGTGATCACCACCAGATCTTGGGCAAAAGTTTGAAACAAGCTGATATATAAATGCTCTTATTTTTGTAGGTAACAGATTCCCCTACATGCACTTGAAAAAACTGTCCTGGGAAAGCTGGTGGCTTTTGCCTGGTAGAGCTTTGCAGAGCAGGAGAATTTCACCCTACATCTCTGAGGCCTGGTTGTGTAACAACAGGGTCTGGGACTTCTCCTTTCATGTGTGCAGTATGTCAGAGCGCCTCAGAAAAAATAATTTGCTTGCTTTGAATACTAGGGCCACACTTCTCTAACCAGTCCACAGTAAGATGAAAAACTATTGGTGTCCAATTTCAGCTTCTTACAGGCTACTGAAGAAAGCTAAAAATTCTGCATGCCTCATGAAGCCACCTTTTAAATTTGGACTATTAGTTTTTTATTTTCTGCATTTTTTTTCAGAGAGTGCCATTTAAAATATGAAATTAAGAATGGAAAGTACCTCCTATGATGTTTAGATTGTAATACTTGGTCAACAAGTAAGAATCTCCCAAATTATTTACTGTTGGAAAATAGGAAATAGGGAAATAGGAAAACGGTAAGAGCCCTTATTTGTGTTCATTCTAGGTACCTATGATATACAGGTCATCAGAAATATATTAGGTATATTCTACACATGCAAAGTTAAAGGAATAAATAAATAAATAAATAAACAGGGCTTAAAAATTCAACTCTCCTGGCAGGCTTGGTGTTGTTTAGTCAATATCTTTAATCCAAAGTGGAACATTCTTTTTTAACACATATATCTATGGCCACAAGTGAAAATACAGAAGTACTTTGAAAGAAACTTGTGTTTAGAGAACATTCTGGATTGTGTGAAAGCAACTAATATTTGAAATCTTGTGAGAACTTGTGAAATTTGCAGCTTTACAATCAGACTGATGGCTAGAAGAAACAGAATTGACCCTTTAATGTATGGAATATTTATCTAAAATTTTCTGAAACATTTGGAATTTTACTTTAAAGAGGGTTTGGTTATTTGTCTCCTTGAATGTTTTTCTCTTTAAACATTTTTCAGTATTAAACTAATCTTATAGTATTTGACAGTTTACTGCCATTTAAGAAACACATTACAATCTTAGTTAATATGCTTATCCTTGCAAGAACAGCGCAATCTAATCAATCAAAGGCAAATATGGAAACTCCTTTGTGCTTTTTCCTTTAGTCTAGATCACATGGCACTGTCCTGTAGCTGTTGAAATGTCTTATCAAACAAGATTCACTTTTTTTTTAGATTATTTTTTACTTCAATTTAATAGCAGTAAAAATACTGAACTCCTTGGTAAAGCAGTTTCTGATCAAATGATGAAAAATGTGATGTGAGACCTAGGTATTATTACTACACCAAGATCCAAAATAATGACTGATACAAAGAAACTCTGGCTTATTATGCTGTCAGACTTGAAATCCTTCTCCTGACTTCCAGTGAAATTCTTTATTAATGTTACAAGTTTGCCTGATAACTCAAACACTTTCTTGGGTTCATCTGTTTTAGAACTACTGGAGCGACACACTCCATTTCTCCCTCTCTGATCTGCTGACTCATTCATTTCCTCTTACCAGTGAAGATAAGAGGAAGACTGCTGGGTTAGAGCTTTTACTGTTCTTGTCCTATGCATCTGGCACTCCTTCCTTTAGAGATTAGACTATTTCCAGCTGGGGAGCTTTTAAAATAGCAAATTAAAATCTCTTTTTGCTTGATAAAGTATTTGATTACTGAAACATGAGGATGAGGTATAACCTCTAAAGTTATTGTAAAAGGGTTTTTTTCTCTCCCCTTTAATATTTCTTTTTTATTCACCCTTGAAAGAAATGAAAATCATTTGTTTCCAGAATATATACACTGCTAAATTCCTTGATCTTCTCTGCTGTTCCCCTTCTGAAGATTTTTGCTTTCGCAATTAGAAATTGAGACACTTTCCCCTCTCATGGGTCTTTGTGATAACTTAAACATACACCAGCAATAGAACTTTCAGCAGTGTATATATTCAGAGTTTCTAACCTTCTTTGCAGATTAGCAACAAAGAATACCACCCACTGTAAAAACTATTGAAGGACTCTTTAAAATATTTGGAAGAATTGGGGATCTTCTGCAGTATTTTTCAGAGTGATGACTCACAGCAGAAGTTGTTGGGTGGCCAGCTCTGCTGGCACACGAGTGGCATGTAGGTAGAAAAAATCAAGATGCCAAGAGTACAGGAGGTAAGGCATGACACGACAGGTGGCTAGGGACTCATTCAGTCTCTGCAGAAGGGGAGACACAGGAGAACGGGGCTGTGAGTTGGGAAGATTTCTGTTTCATTGCTTTGCTACGGTGTAGGGCTTTCTGGCAGCTGATGGTGCGCGTTAGCTGTTGTTTGGAGTCTGAAGAGTCTGAGTTGTTTGACCTAAGATCAGGTTTGGAAACTGGTATATTTTTCCCTTTGGGCTGGTAATCAGAAACTTGGTCACAGATCTACTGTCAGCACTGAACTCCTTTTTTGATGGCTTGTTCTAAAAGACAGATGAAACTCATGCTTGGGCCCTGAGGGAGATAATTTTTCCTGCCGTGGGCACTCTATTGATGGATTTAGACCTCCAGTTGACTCCAAGGTATCCCTCTCCATGGCTTTGCCCTTGGAGTTTACATTGATTGGGATCATCCAGAGCAGTTTCAGAGGCCCAGAAAGCAGGCAGAGCCCTCACTGGAGGATTGTGAAGCAAAAGCTACCTGATCACAGCAAAAATGTGGTAAAAACTCTAATACCACCACAATATTGGAAGAAAACTGATAGGGTTTACCAAATCCCCCAGTTGCTTTAGGTTGCAGATATCTGGAAGGAAAATCCTACCTGGTTGTACTCCATGACTGACATGAGACACTTGTGAGAAAAATCAGACTGCTTTCAGATGGACATCATCTCTGTGGAGCTAGTGCAATATCTGCCCAGCAGAAATGCTACAATATTTCTCCTTCATTTTTGCCTTGTCATGCTCTGTATAGTATTGAAGAGATTGGTGTCATTTAGGCCATGACTTGGAGGCTGAAAACATGAGTTTCACAGATATTAAATCCTAGCGGGAGGCACCAGGTCCTATGTAAATGGAATAGTTACTTCAAGAGCCGAGGCCAGCAGCTTTGCTTAAAACAGCAGTGATATGGCTTGTGTTAATGAGACACGGGTGGGTGGGCTGGCCAGCTTTGGTTTTTGTTAGCTTTTTAATTTTTTATGAAGCTTATTGTCAAGGTCACAGTGAGACAAAAATTACACGTTTTATCTGTGTATGTATACACTCACATATACATATATAATATACATATATAATATAAATATATACACATAATTAAAGCTTCTTGTCAGAGCACAATGTAAAGACTGACTTCATTTAGCTGGAAGATGACTTTTCTCTACTGGTGGAAGAAGTCAGAGCAGTTATGCCTATCATTTTGGCTGTTCATAAAATACCTATAAACCTAAGTGGTATGCACTGGTCCACTCTTATTCTTTACCCAGAGAAAGCCCTAGTGAGTCATGTCAGACTGTTGGTTTCTCTCCTCTGAGAACTACGTTTTTGAAAGAGTTTATTCTGCTCTGTTTCTCTTGCTCAGCTTGAAAACTAGCTATTGAAAGTGCTGGTAGGAACACATAGTGGCTTGCCTTCAGTGCTCAGACACACGTTAGCTTTATCTTTTCTCTTGTCTGCTCCAGATGGCAGTTAAATCCTTGTTCGTGGGTCTGGCTGGTATTGCCACATGGATGTATGAAAGTTAATTGAGGCTTGTGTGGGGTGGCATTTGCTTTACTGGTATCTTCACATTTATACATATCTTCCCTGAAGAGAGTGGCTGGGTGATGTGTGGCTTGGGGGAAGGAGAGATGGTTCCTCCCCATCAGGCCTCTGGGCACCTTTGGACACAGTGTGATGGAGAAAGCGCAGGATGAACCTGACAAAGGAACAGGGAGCGGGAGGCTTGTGGCATGGTGCTGACAGAAGCCAGCCAGGCCTTAGAGATGATGAAAATAACTTTCCTAGGACCCAAAGGGAAGAGTTTGTTGCTACTCCAAAGTAAAGGAGTTGCCTGGAAGCAAAGACATAGTGGATGAAGGAAAGGTTGTGTACAGAAAACCTATACATTTGTCCTTTATTACTTTGGTTTCCCTGTTTAAAAAGTTGCATTACATTTTTTTTTCCCCAGATAAAGTTTGGTTGTTTTGTCTTTGGTCTTCTTTGAGGATTTCCCTATAGAACAGTGGTCTAGACCCAGTCCTACTGTAGCCAGTCTGGGATCCTGTCACAAAGCCCTAACCAGATAAAATTTTTAAAAAAGGGATTATTATGAAGAACGTATCTTTCTCTTGGCTTGCAAGTTTTTGTCAGCCCTTTGTTTTTGTTTTACCAGTTAATAGTCTGATTTTATTCTCTGTTATTCCTTGACTCTTTTAAAAGTAGCTGGAACAGCTTTCTTACCTTTATATGTGGACAAGAAGATGCAATCTTCATGCATAGGTGGAAAGCCACCCTACAATGATTTATGTAAAATTTGCTTCTTAAATCTGTTGGAATAATTTTGTTGGTACGTAGAAAAGGATTCCAGCTGTTCACTGGAGGAATGTTGAGGTACGCTGTGACCTATGTTGACTGTTTATTGATTTTTGGGTGGAGTTTAGAGTGTTGGTTTGGATTTATGATATACTAACTGGCTTAATTTCTCCCTTGAGAAACTACTTTTTGTTTTGTGCTGTAGTGATGCAGCAGAAATCTCTGCAGACCAACACTTTATCTTCTGAGCTCTAATAAAAATAGTAGCCTGCTGGTGGAAGATTATGATTTGTGAAGGGCTCTGTCTTCAGAACTTACCCATCTTCTCTGAGAAGGCCTCTAAGAAAGCCTGATTTTAAGGTGCCCATGCAAAGCCTGTCATTTTGGAGGAGCTTTCAAGAAAGAATTTATTTCTTGAGCAACACTGTTGCACTTCAGTTTCATGTGTTGGAAAGATTAACCTGCTGGTATTCAAACCTACGGTTCCAGTAAGTCTGAGTATTTCAAACCTAAAGCTTAGATGATGCTCAGCAAACAGCATATAAAAATAAAACAGGCTCATTTGCTTAGTTTTTGAGATACAAAGAGGCTCAGGGTTATCACAGAAGATAGTGGATATTAGGAGATACTCATTGTTTGAATACTGTATTAGGAGTCTGGGACACAAATAAACGAACAAATATCAGAAGGTCGGAACAGCAAAAAAGGTGAAGAATATATACAAAGATATAGACTATAGATCCATTATAAGGACCCAGAAGGTAATACCATTTTATATGATTTCTCCATTTCGCCTCTGAGATGGTAGCTGAAACATGATTTGCTATATATTTCATTTTCCATGCTTTTTTGTCTTTTTCATTAAAGGTAGAAGTAAGCCATTACACATACAGAAAGAAAAAAATAAGGAAACTTGAGAAATAAATGGACAGAAAATAATGTTCAGAGGAGAAATAGAACATGAGAAATAAACTACTAGGTCTTGATATAAGGCATAATATTTAAACAAAAAGAATAGGAAAAAAATAATATTGAAAGCATTGTAAAATTCTTGCTTGAACAATAGGCTCTTTCAGAAGATAAGCTTTCTGGGTCAGGTTGTGGCTTCTGCTATTCTGCTGTACAGAAAGGACTGTAAAAACAGCCCTAGCTGGGCAGTTGCTGATTCTCTTGGCACATGGGTACATCATGACATCCAAGGGATTGCACTGGATGATGTGCTACAGATACATTAGGAAAAGGAAGTGAGGCCAGCTGTGTAATTCTTCCTTAGGACATCTCAGTCCCAGACCAAATCAGAGTCCCTGGGGTGATGCTCATCTGTTCCCAGAGTCATATTGTATCCTTGTTGTACCTAGCTTTCAGACACACGTATATAGAAGGATCTCTCATGCTCATCTCACAATGAACCATGTGCTGTTTGGCCAGATTCAAAAATCATGTCTTTTATAATGTATTTTTATGGAGAATATTTAAGGAGCCAAAAACATTTAGCTATTTTCTCGTAATCAGTCTCCCTAAGCGAAGGAAATGTTCGGTCTGAAAATATACAGTAGAATTCCAGCTGTTCTTTGCTGCAGCAATGCAGCCATTGGGAAGATGAGTCCCTAATAAGGAGCAGGTAATCAAGTCATCCTTGCATGCATTTTTAAGCACTCTGTTATGGGCTTCGCTTTTCAAGGCAGTTCTGTGGCTTGTTGCAAAAGGGATTCTATGTCCCACAAGTGAGAATGCATAGAGGCCCTCAAAAAGAATAGGTAACCTGAAATGAAAGTCATACTGACCCTTTAACTAGCAGTGGCATTGCCACACAGCTTGCTACAAATGAAGACTGACAAATTGTCTTAGCAGGATACAGGCTTTCAATTTGCTGCAGTCTCACATCTTAGCAATTCCAAGCTACAAGGATGAAACATGCATTTCACAGCTGTTATGGATAGACCTGTCCAAGGCAGGTGTGGGTTCAGCTGGAGAAAGGGAAGAAATGGGAGCTCCTGAGCTTACCATTCACTGGCAATAAGTCTTGCACATTCCTTCTCCTGCTCTGGGGAAAGGCCAGGAAAGGGTTCGGGAAGCTGAGAGCATTGAGATGTTATAATTAGCATGAGCTCTTTTGCCAGACATTCAAATTCTAGAAAGTGAGTCCCTCCAGGTCCACTTGGAAAAGTTTGCAAACCCTTTTCTGTTTTTCTCTTAGATTCAAGGGGGAAAGCAGGTCTGAAAGCTGCCAGTACTTCTTTATTGGAATCAGCTGTTTTAGCTGAGGCTGAGCCCAGTCATATAAACAAAGAGAAAGAAAAAGGGTTTTGTGAAGGCAAAACCAAAAATAGCTTGTTTGAAATATTCTTCTCTCATTTTCTCTCTCTGCAACATTCAGTTGATTTAACTTAATTAGGTTCTATTTGGTCTCACAAACATTTATTTTTTCTTAAATCAGACATGTAAAAGATTAAGAGATGTTTTGCAATACTGGGCTTTGGTTTACTAAGTTTTGTTTGCCAAGATAAGCCTCAAGAGAGACAGCACCTCATTTTCACAAATATCCCTGGAGACAGCAGGTGCTTTCCTAAATGTCCACATTTGCATCTGGTGAGTTCAAATAGCCAAATTAGTCAAAGCAGTACTTACCCACTAAATCAAATACCTAATATCCTTACCAGTCATGTCACAGACTAGCAAATGTCATGGAAATGGACATCTGTCCAATTGCGATTCCATTTGAAAGCGTTGGCTGTGAACTAAAATCTGTTCAAGGTGAAGGAAAGATTCCCACGAATTATGCCTTATCTGTTTCACTTCAAGGTGGGATATTTTCCTCGGTGTTTATGGGATATTTAGAGGTGGCTAATCAGAAATCTCCAAGACTAAGGGGCCAAGATGGAGATTTCTGAAACACTCTGTTTACCAGACATTTGCATCCTTTTCTGGGAGGATGATAGCAATCTGCCTGAAGATGGGAATGTAAACACACACTTAATGAAGATGGCTTGCACTGATACTGTCTCTGGTCTGTTCGGGTGGCAGAAAATAAAGGTGGATTTGTTGGAAGAGATCGTGTTGCAAACAAACAAGTTCAGATTCATCTCACTTAACCTTAGTTATCCACAGAGCAGACATCTGCATACTGCTCACCTGAGGCTTCCATGAGAACTAGACATATTAACTGGATACCCACTATTGAGGGCAATCTGGGTAACTGTCACTGTAAATGCCTGCATTTAGCAAAGAAATCCTCCTTACAGTCACTGACAGTGGTGGTCAGCATCATGGTTAAGAAGAGCTCCTTTATGTACAGAGTTAAGGCCAAAGCCCCACAGACTAGCTGGCAACATCTGCCAAGCAGCTCAAGCTTTCTGAAAGCCACGTTGCTTCCTATTACAAAATGTGGGCAGTCATTAAAAAAAAGTAATGTCTTAACCTGTCAAAAAAATGGCCAATAAATTATAAAGAGCTTGGCACACATTTACTGCTTGTGGATGTCTTTTGATATTCTACCTCCCTCGTTAATCGTAATTTTTAATTATGGATCTTTCCCCATGTGAAATTTGTGCCTGCTGTAGGCAAACTCCTTTGATTGCCAGCAATCCAAGCACATTCTGCCTGCCTCGTATGGAAAGGCCACTGTATGGAAACCTCATTCATCAATTGATTTCTGTAGGTACTGGGTGAAATGACCAAAAAACCTTCTGAATTACAAAAGTACTTCTGTCTAGAACAAAACCAGACAATGAGAACTTGGGCAGGGCTTTAACACATAGGTGTAATGCAAACACAAAAACGAAGCTTTAAATGCCCTTTCAAGAATAAAGAGGTGGGTACAATTCAGGTAAAATGCAAAATAGCACTAGTTCCAACTATTTGGGCTTTGGGATGTTTCAGTGGTGGGTGCATGGACAGGAAAACCCTCTTCACATGCTGCAAGCTCCAAGCCCCTGAATGCTGATAAAGCAATTCTCCAAACGCGTTTAGAAGTGACACAGCCAGGGGCTGCTCTTGTCCCTGCATGCCATAGAGAAGCTGTAGTCTCACCAGTGGTTATAGTACACCATTTTGTACGGCTGAAACAATCTTAAGAAGTTGTAGTCAAGGTGAGGACATTTTGTTTATTGAAGGTAGGACTACTAAATCTTTCTTCACACCCTAGCATAAAAAAAAATAAAAAATAAATATATATTTTACCCTGCAATTCTACCCTCTGATTGGGTGCAGAACATCATCCTGAGCCTCTCTATCTACCTTATTATGCTTCACCATGTCAGCTGAATGAGCTCAGCTAACAAAAATCCAGAGCTTTGTCATTGCTTCTGGTGAAACCCCATTAGATCTTTCTGGAAAATATAGGTTTGATGTTGGGAGTCTACACGCTCTTGCTGGACACAGTTTCTATTTGGCTCAAGGTTAGCAAGGTGCTCAGTTGCTGTAATCACCAACATGCTTTGAGCTGCCAACTCTGAAACATAAGTGTAACAAGCACATATTTTCCTGTCCTCTTTCAGTAGCCTGTGAATGAAGTTCTTGGTCTCCCAACCATTTCCAGTTTGTCATGTTCACATGACAATATTTTTTCTTGAGAGACTTGATGCCTGGAAGTTCTTTTCTGCCATAACAGCTGGTGTTCTGGACAGACACCTTGAGGCCCAGATATTTCTTGGTGTGGGATACACACTGCTTTGTGAATGACACTTTTGCACGGGAGGAAAATAAGGGAGAGTTTCCAGGTGGTGATGGATCCTTAAACAGGAGTGGTGTAGGTAGGCTGACCGTACCAGTGTCATGCAGGTGATTTGTTGCATAGAACCACAGATAATTCCTATTATAAATGCTGTGTCCTCAGTCAGTGTGGCAAAGGGACACCTTTGCAAAGATTTGCCCTGTATTATTTAGACTGGTGCCACCAGAGCTCTTGCACGGTTGAAAAAGGGATGTTGCTAATTCAGGAACTGGGGACAGGCCAGCCATCCTCACAAACATTACAGCTTGGCCAGAGCACTTCCTGTGCCTCAGCTTCCAACTTATCTCCCGAGCAAACATGACCCAGCGCTGTCAGATTACAAATGTTTATCTGCAGTGACTGGTGAGTAACTGTGTTTTTACTCTCCTAAAATAGTTAATTTGGGCTTTGGCAGGAGAAGGGTCAGCAGCATATGTGCATTCAGGCGCTGGCCTATGTTTGCTCTCTCCAGTGCTTATGGTAGTAAATGAGAAGGCTGGTTCTCATTGTTGTGACTCCTCTGGGAACCCTGGTGGGTATTGCTATGATAAACAGTTGGACTATGGACAACTGAAAACTCTGCTTTAGAGTTTAGCAGCCTGGGGAAGTCAGGGGGAGAATGGGAGGAGAAGGAGTGCACGAAACATGGCTGGTTCCTGGCATGCATGCTGAAAACTTTGGAGTCTGAAAGGACTTGGGTGTCTGCCTAAGCCAGATAACAAGTCCTGGAGAAGGGAGGAGAGTTTTGTATGCAAGTTTGGCCAACAGTCTTTGTGTGAGGAGAAGACCAAGGGAAAATAAAGTAAGAAGAAAAAGGAAGGTAAAGGAACATTTTCTCACATCTGACTGCAATAATATAGCTGGCACCAGCTGTTTGTATGTTGGTAGGAAGGAACACCTAATGGTTGTGCAGGATCAGGATGCTAAAAAGGCACCTAGCTGGTGAAGAGTCCTTGTTCCTGAGGATCTCCACATACTGTTTTTCCTAGTCTTATGCAAGTCAGGTGCAGAATCTGCAGCAAAATATGACTTTCAGTGATGCCTTTGCAGGCTGTACCAGCTTCCTGTCTGAAAGTGGTTGTGGCACCTTTGGCACTGATGATAATTAGTATTTCTTATCCGCCTCTATACTCCTCAAAGTCCTTGCCCAAGGGCTTCTGGCATCTAGATGGAGTCCAACAGGCTTGTCAAACTCCATGTTTTTAGGCCTGCTAGGCCTTTGCTTTTCTCCTAAGCATGGAGTTTGAAATTCTTTATGAGGCACCCTAAGGGGACAGATGGGAGACTCACAGTGATCAGAGAGCTAAAAGTATAGGTGGGATCCCAGAGTGTTTGTCCCTGGAATGTCTGTGGAAATGGCAAATGTGTTTCTGTGCCAGACTGTAAAGTGGGAAATGACAGCTTAGTCTCTGGGATGTCAGAGTGGTAGAGACCAGTAGGTGATCAGACGGGCCTGTCCTGAAAGGGTGCAGACTGTTAGGGAAATTATTAAGGGAGTCATTAGGTGAATCAGAAGAGGACCATGTATAAGAAAAATAAAAAATACTACATTTGAAAGTGGCAAAATTATTCCTGACCAATCAGGAATGAGTTTGCTACTACAGCACTGTAGAATTTATTCACACCACTTTTGGTTTCAGATCACTTTCCTTTAAATGGACCATAAAATAACTTCCTAGTCAAAAGCTTGGAAAAAACATAATTGTAACAGTCATGGCCACCAGGAACAGGGAGGCTAATGCTTACTTAGAGTTTGTCAATGACCAGAGGTTGGGGTTTCTCACTGGAAAGCTGTGGATGATGGAAATCCTCTACCAGAAGAACGCCTGGCCAGAGAACTGAGGCTAAACTTTTACTCTTGTACGGGTTTCTGTACTTCAGCTTTTCCATACAACCAGGCTAGTAATTTTCCTGTTTAAACCAGACTTCTTCACCTTGCAAAATGACATATTAAAGACAAAGTTAAATGCTTGGCAGCAATACTGTAACACTTTATCCCGCAGCACTTATTGTTTACCCTATACTGCAAGGGCCCACTCCCTGCTCCTGTGGGTGCAGTGGTTGGTGGGCTCTTTCTGTAGAGCAGATCAATGAATGCATCCTGTTTGGTCCAATGGAGAAGAAGCCTAGACTGGGGATTTTTTTGCTGTTTTTCTTCCAAAATTATTTCCCTTGCTCAGTTCAGTCTGGAGCCCCACAAGCACTTCTGGTGGTACCGCTGCGTGAGGGAGGACAGGCATGGGGATAAAGTAGCCACAGACAGAAGAAAGGATCCAGCCCATATAGTGGAGCCCTAGGGGAGGGCTAGTTAACGTGATTCAGCTGACTCAGTTAACTGAGTCATAAACAGTCCTGTGGCCAGACATATATCCCTCTGCAGTTTGCACTCCTTTCCTGCTATTTGCTACTCTTTACCAGTTTAATTTTGTCAAAACTAAGGGGTTTTAGGCTCCATGAGAGACCAGCCTTGAGGAATGAGTTTCAGTGGCAAGGTGTCCTCAATGTGAAATGAGCAGGTACAAAATGCTGCAGACTTCTGTTTCCAGGCAATGGATGTTATTATCCTTTCCCTTAATTTAAAGAGACCTTTAATACCGAAAACCTCTCCACACAGACTCTAAACCAATCAGGGTGTAATGTTTAAAGGTGCTAATGGCCTGCCATTAAAGGTCACTGATGTATACACAGGCAGACCCTAATCAAAGGGACTGTGTAGGTTAAACCATCTCTTTTGTCTGACAGTTAAAGCTCAGAGGTTCCTTTGTATTGCAAAGTGGCACAAGGGGAGAGTTGATATTCCAATCTCACCTTTGAAGGCCACAAAATTCCAGCAGCTTTTAGGTAAGGGGCTTTTACAAGGGGGACAGGAAGTTCTTGTCGAGGTCTTCGATTTAGTGTGAAACTTTAGAAGAGATAAGAAATCTCAGGCGGTTGCTTTTTGGGCAAAGCAGTGAGGTCTGTGATCTCTGAGAGTGGCAGGCTGCCATTTGTTATCCCTGTTTGCAATTCATCCCTCCCCACAGACTTTGTAATAAACTAATCACGTCGCAAAAATAGCTAATATAAGCTGACCATTTATTATTGCCCAAAAGAGGACGCTAATTTACAAAGTACACTACTGTTTAGAAAAGTTACTATTGATCTACAAAGGAGTAACAGTATTAGCAGTACTTAAAAAAAAAAGCACAAAACATTTCAATCTGTCTTTAGATACAGCACAGGTTTTAGATGTAGTTTTAAATTTTCCAGCTACTGTAGAGCTGAGGGTAATTATCCTCATTTTAAAAGGTGGAAAGCAGAGGGGCTGATTTCTAACTTTTGAAGACTTAGCACAAAAAATGAGGTGCTTATGACTGTGTACAGAACTTACCCAGACTGACTAAGTCTTAGACACTTAGAAGTAAAGGCTTTCTCACATGATTTATGAAACTTCCCACTTTTGCTGGACTTGAGTGTGGAGATCTGCAAAATGATTCTTTAGATAATATATTGAGTGACTAATCAGAGAAAGGTGGATGAACATTGGAGATAAAATAATACAATATGTTAGCAATCAAAAGAGAGGAAGAAAAGAAAAGCAAACAGGAAAGTATACAGTCCATGTCCTTTACCAGAAAGTTGAGATTATGATCATCTGTTGTCACAAGAACACTTTTTAGAAAATCTGTTTGATATCCTAATTTTATTGACTTTACATAAAGTGTAATATTCTGAGGATTTTCTTGTGAAGATTTTTATGTTTTTCACTTGTCATATAATTTATTTTAAAAGCCCATAAAGAAGTAAAAAACTATATTAAGCATATGAAGCAATCCAAGTTCCAAGCCTCTCCTATCAGTTTGCAGAATAAGAAAAACAATAGCAGGATGAGACAGTAAGACATAAATGCAAATACTCAACTGAGAAAAATCTTGGAAAAAGTTTGAAGGTAGAGCATGCCAGCAGACATCCTCAATGCTGCTAAGCTGCTCAGAGCCTCTGAATGAAGGTAAACCCAGGCCTGATTTACACATTTTGTCTCCCCTCCAACCTCAGCTTATAGGTGATTTTAACATTGAAATAATTTTAAAAGAAAAAACGTCTGTGATGATGTCCTAACTTATAGTTGTCTTAGATTGGTATACTTACCTTAATGCTGATACAAAGGAAAGTGCTGTCCTAATAGCAACTGAGACTCTAAAAGTTTGCTGCTGTTGAAATACTGATCTCCTCTCTCTCCTCCACCACTTTTCTCTTCCCCTCCCCTATAAGCCCTGAGGCCCTACTTTCTCCTTTACAGTTGCTCTGTCATTTTCCAGATGTGTCCCTGGGCTACTTTAACTCATTGAGCCAACAGAGATCTAACTCTCTCCCTTCCCTTTCTCCACCCTCCTTGAATTAGTTTTCTGCCTGAGCAGCGAGTTAAACCCGCACAAGGAAGGGAGAAAGGCTCTCCAAACATATGCCATAACTAGTCCTAAATAGGAGGTAGTGTTTCACAGCTGGAAAGGGTGGAGTAGAGTGGTACCTCCCATTTTTGGTAGTGGTGAATTATACCTCATACTACAGGACTACCTAGAAATTATTTCAGTGTTAAGAAATGTGTGCCACTAACTTCTGGTGAAGTAATACAAAATATATACATTGATTGTATGTTTCTAACATCTCTCCATCACCATTTTGAACTGTTCAACATCCCCTTTCCTTCCCTCTTCCCCATTTGGAGATCACTGCATAATACCTTCCACGCGAACAGCACACTGTGGTCACCCTGTCTGCTGAGAAAGACGCAGAGAAAAATATGAAGTTGGCCAAAGCATCAATTTGAGACTGTTGTTCTCAAAGGACTGATCTGACGGCAGTCTGTGCCATTCCCATGGCATTGGGTAGATCCTGGCAAAGAGCAGGCCTCAGCAGACTGGTGTACTGCTCCTGGGCTGCCAGACCAAAATTCAGTTTGGGGTTAGTATATGATTTATAAATTGACATAAAAGCCACACATCATAAGAGAAAATGAAATGTAACTGAACATTTCCTTAGCAGAAAATCTGTAAAGTTAGAAAGCTGGGGGAGCTGTGGCAGTTGCAGCAAGGGGGAAGGAGTTCTCCTGATGAAAGTTTCTTTGGCATTAGTTCTCCCTTCTCCCTTCCCAGAGGTGGAGGAGCTAACAGCTACTTGAGAAAAATTGCTAAAAGGGTGGGGGAAAGTGTTCTGCTTTGCCTGTGATGTTCCTGTCTGTAGTAAATGGTGGACCCTAATTATGCAGATTTCCTTAGTGAATCATCTCTCTCCGCTTTCTCTTACAGGAAATAATAGAAAGTAACTGTTCATTAAGCATGTCGGGCAGCTATCCTTGGAGACTAAAATCTCCCCGGTACAGCTCATATGGTATACGCAGCGCAAGCTCTCTGTACTCTCTGCATTAGTGTGCTACAGTCCTCCACAATTCATTCTGGACAGCCACAGGAGAAAAGTATAATTCAGCTCACGGAAGTGCATGCGTATTATTCCAGGAAAACCCCATCTGCCCCTGGGGAAAAGAAAAAACACCAGAGAACTGCTCACATGACATAGCCCCTTGGCCTGAAGTGAAACTGAGCTCAGGGGGCTCCAATCTGTGTATTTTCCCCTCAGAATAGCTACATGTGTGTGCCTCTGTGTGTGTTCGCACATGGTTGCCCTGTGATGGTTCTCATGTTGTACCAGGTGGTTTCCTGTCCTGGAGTACCTCTGTCCAGGGGGACAGAACCATGGGAACAATTTTCCCTCCAGGACAAACGGCTTTCACTCCTCCGCCCTGGCTCCTCTTTTGCTCCACCCATCTGTCCTGGCACCTTAGCCCCCTGCTTTTTGCACTCCTACAAACCTAAACAGGTAAAAGAGACTGAAATTGCATGAAAGGAGAGAGGGAAATCTCAGCAATGTAAGGGGTAATAGTGCAAGGAGATAGCTGTGAAAACCCCAGGTATTGTTTGAGATCTTAGTAAACCTTGCTGCTGGTGGGCGTGAGGGGAGCTGGGCTGCCTTCCCTCCTCTCTCACACGTCTCCCTGGCCTCTTCCTTCATGTCTGTGAAACCATTTCTCTTACTGCTCTGATTGCTAAAAATGTCCCAGATAGCAATGGCTGTTTTCTGATGTTGACCCACATGCGTGAAAGGCAGAAGAGGCACCGCCAGGGTCTGGGTGCAGAGGCAACAGATGAGCTGATCTGTAGGAAGTCACTGGATTTCAATACCTGAATTGCTTGGTCTCTAAAAGCAAAGCTCTGGAGTACACTGTTTTATACTCTCCTGCTTTTCTATATTTTTACTCAAGAGAAGTGACAGTGGTGACATTTGTGGTCACATTCAAGGTTGAGGCTGTGGCATGTTCAGGGGAGGGGAGCAGTATGCTGAGAGCTCAGTCTTGCATGAAACCCAAAGTTTCTATTTAGAATCATGGATTTAAAGCCTTGGCATGTTTTTGATCTCATAAATACTGGCGTAGCATACTTACAATATCTAGAGAGAACGTCTGGAATTCAGGTTGTTTTATGTAGTGTTTAATATAGTTGAGGTAGATGTGAAGCACTACGGGACACCATAATGTTCCACATGGAGTATTGTTCCAGGATGCTTCTGAAACACTTTCGCTCCATCACCATAATACTATACTTGTTAAATAGAAGACGTTAAATAGAAACAGGTGATCACCCAGCGAGGCAGGAATGGATGGCGCTTTGCATTTTGACACGATGTCCAAAGAAGCATATCCTCTTTTAGTGCTGGAAAGACCGTTAGAGTACAAGTGTTTGTTATTCAAGTGAGGCTGGCATTAATCCCCAAAGTCAGTGTTATCCATTCCAGACTGTGGGACCGTGTAGTGAACAGATGTGCCAGTGCATATGCACAATCCTTATGTGAAAATACAAACCACTTGTATTTTGTTAGAGCAAGGATCTGGTACTGGCGTTCTCCCCTTGCCTTAGAGAGACAGTATTTCTAGATTAAAAGACATCTGCAAACCGTTTTTGTGGTGGGGGGGCAGGAAACATTTTATAGGCGTTACATAACTGTACGGTATGAATATTCAAGTGACATTTTATTAAAGTACATAACTCCTCCAACATAACTGGGTTATTTCTTCTTCTAAATTTAGCATACAGCAACACTGATTTGCTTAATAAGGAGCAATATTTACTTTAAGGGTCCCATGATATTTCCTCTGGGACCCAAATCTGTTTCTGATTCCTTCAGTGGAGATTGTGTCAAATTCTTCCTTATTTTTGTGAAAAAGCGATGGGAATTCTCTCTGCATTTTTCCTTTCCAAGTTAGAGAACATCTATCAAAAGCAGACGTCCAAAAAGTGCTGAAGAAAGGCTAAATGAGGAGGAGGTAACCTGGAGAGTAGATACTTTTATAATCACTATATAGAGTTCGTAGCCAGTTTTCCATACTGAGCTTATTATGAGAGAGTTCCCAGAAAATAGAAACCAATTAACTCTTTATTTTGGCAGTGATCATTCTAGGTGTTCTTTAATGGACATTATTCTTGTTAAATTATGAATGAGCTTTATAGTAAGACAAATGCCATTATCAGAGTTATTTATTCATGGGCTGTCATCCGTAACATCCCTACACTAGTTTTTCTCAAAGTTTAGTATCGATCATTTACTTTAATCAGATGCATCAAGGGACACTCAAAGAATCAGCAACTGCAGCTTTGAATATCAGCATCTCTCTCTGGGTTTCTGCCAGGTCTAAGTGAATACTGAGGCCATGTCAAACATTAGGTAACAAGGGCAGTAAGTTGGGGCTTACTCTCCTTACATCAGGATAAGTGTCTATGGGTCCCCCAAACTCTAACCGGGCTGATGATTAATCAGTCTTCACTGACATGGCCATTACTCTGTTTTTCCACTTGATTCTGAGATCTCCCAGGGCTCTGCAGGGATGATGCCCTGGAGAATTGCTGGGAGTGCAGAAGGGTCTTGCTCACCCTAATGGTATTGACAGCTGCTCGCTCTGTCTCACCAGGTAAAATCTTCTAGGAGAGAGTAAATATTCTCTGCTCCATGGTAGCTAGGAGGCTCAAACCAAGTCTAAAATCAGCATTACACTTGACGAGGCAATTTAAAATGATACAATGTCTATTACTGTTTATACTGCTTACAGAGCAGACAGGAGAAAAGCATGGTGTCAGCATCTCGCCTGGCTCAGCGAGTGCTTGCTTCTGCATCGATCTACATGTGGCAGAGACTGCCTTATTTTCACTCTTTATTTCTTTACACAAAGATTCATCTTTAGCAGATACTAGATCTAGGCACATGCAGTAAGAAATCTGCCCTCCTTTTTCTTTCTTCATTGATGTGTATTGTGCACCTGAAACGCTCTGATTAGCAGACAGTTCACTTCAGGCACGAGAAAGTTAAAGTCTAGGTCTGAGTTAGTCACCATACATGTTTTCTAAACTCAGCGAGGAGAAATGGGCATCTCTAGGTGCCAATTTATCTAAGAAGGGCATTTAAGAGGCAGCAGACAGCCTCGGACACTAAGACTATTTTTATGCTACTAAACTGAGCCAGGCTATCACACAGCCCTGCGCACTGGTGCATGACCATCCATATGGTCAAATTGTGAGCACTGTCAGCAGCATCCCTGCACTCTCCCAGGCAGTGCCCACACACAGTTCAGGCTCAGCATGGGCCTGACGCAACCTTAATAAGCGTATTAAATGTGGTCAGTCTGCTTTGGGGGCTGGGAGAGTTTAATCATGTGGTTGTGAAAAAGTTAGCCCAGAGACAGAAAACGGGTCCAGTTCCATGTTATCTTCTAATATAGTGTGAAATTTTAGAAGACAAAGCGTTTGTAAAGTTCTTTACAGTCTTTTATTGATGGTCTGACCTGTAGGTTGGAAAAGTGTCTGTGCGATGAAGCACAGTTAGCCCAGAGTCGGAAAATGGGTCCAGTTCCATGTTATCTTCTAATATAGTGTGAAATTTTAGAGATCTGTAACCAAAAATGAGCTGAATCCCATGGTAAGTGTCATTTTCAGTGTTTTGGAGAACACTGCAGCACACCTGTGATATAGAAAGGCAACAAGTGGCTTCCATCTTGGAGTAGTATGAAGCAATCCTAAAGCCCTGCAACATGCCCCTATGATTCAGATTTGCTATATTTGGATTAGATTAATAAATTAAGGTCTAATCATTAGTTTTTTTCTGCAGAAAATGGGAAGCTGTCCTTTGAGGACAATTCTGTTTTCAGTTACCGTAGCACAGATCTAGAGCAGTTTCAGTGAGGTCTAAGGAGTTACCCTGATGTAGAAACTGCTGGAGACTCAGATCTTCTGACTTCAGAGTTTGATCCTTACACCAGAAAATGCCTTTCAGACTCAGGAATTCTCAATGACAAATTTCAAAGTCAGCTTCTTACTCAGACCTGATTTGTAAAATAGGACATTTCCCTGTTTTCCACAGCCCGCTTCACTTGTCCAAAATATGAAAGAAAAAACAGGTTTGTTCCTATTCTCCTGTTGAGCCTGGAGAAGAGGAGGCTGAGGGCAAACCTCATCGCGGTCTACAGTTTCCTCACAAGGGGAGGAGGAGGGGCAGGCGCTGATCTCTTCTCTCTGGTGACCAACAACAGGATCTGAGGGAATGGCAGGAAGACGTGCCAGGGGAGGTTTAGGATGGATATTAGGAAAAGGTTCTTCCCCCAGAGGGTGGTGGAGCCCTGGAACAGGCTCCCCAGGGAGGCAGTCACTGTACCAAGCCTGGCGCTATCCAAGAAGCACTTGGACAACGCCCTCAGATACATGGTGTGAATTTTGGGGTTGTCCTGTTCAGGGGCAGGAATTGGACTCGATGATCCTTGTGGGTCCCTTCCAACTCAGGACATTCTG
This sequence comes from Phalacrocorax carbo, assembly GCF_963921805.1. Classification (NCBI taxonomy): domain Eukaryota; kingdom Metazoa; phylum Chordata; class Aves; order Suliformes; family Phalacrocoracidae; genus Phalacrocorax; species Phalacrocorax carbo. The sequence continues at coordinate 152,278,378 of NC_087514.1, forward strand.
TGATTCTATGATTCTGTTTAGATTTATTACCAAGATTATTATCCCTGTATAAATGATCTATAACATGGTACTTTGGTAAATATCTACCACTGTTATTATTGAAGATTTAAACATATTTTAAAATTACAGTTTAGCACAGCTCATTATATTTTAGCACAGCCTGACCTCCTTATCTTCCTGCTGGAAAAGATAGTAGGAGACAGCATGTACATATTCCTTTTGAAATGAGATACACAATTCCCTCTTTCCCTCTCCACTAACACACTTTTTTGAATTCCAAAGTCCCATCATTTTGCGCAGACCCATCTGCTTCTATTTTGAGGCAACTATTCTTCTGGCTCTGGAGTGCTGGGTAGCACTCCTGTTAAAGTCTGTCACTGTCTCTGGTTAATCAGCTGGAGAAGCTGCTGCTGCTATCTCTGCAGCACTCGGTGCCCATGACAGCCTGGGGAACAAGAGGGTTGGAAGAGAACCTGTTTCTTCCACATGCTATTGGAGAACAGATCACCCAGGCGCCAGCCTTTTTTTTCCCCCACTTCTGTATATTTCATGCCTTAGCAATAAATAGTCTTGAAAGATATGCACAGGAATTTAAGCTATGTCCAGCAAAATGGATCATGTATTAATTTTAAATAATTTAAATTGGAAATATCCAAGGTAAACCTAAGACCAGTAAAGTTGCAGAGACATTCAGGAGGCAGGCTCTGCAGTTAAATGGTATAGTAATTTTGTTAGATAAATTAACACATATTTTAAAAATTCTTTGGTGTACCCTTTGTGTACATGTGTGTGGAAATTCTACCAAAACAAAAATGTAAATTTTTGAGCTGGATAAAAGAACTCATCATCCAGCCTTCATAGCAAAAGGAAAACACATTTGGGACAGAAGGCCAAGTTTCACCGTGAGTCAAAGGGTGGTAGGTCCGAGCACGGAGGGCACGAGTAGGACCAGGCTGCCACTGCCTCCAGCTCTCTGCCAGGCTGCCCTGCATGGATGGCTGCTCCCTTTCGGAGCCGGCTGCATGTCCGTGGCACAGTGGAGCCTGTGGCCGGGAGGAAGCCGGCTCTGATTCCAGTTTGCTTAGCAACACAGCAGTGTAGAGCCCTGATTTACAAGGAGATCAGCTGCCTGTGCAGTCGAGGTGGAGTGGGCTGCTGAAGGCACTAACCTCAGCCAGGGTTTTGTTCTTCATTTTTTTCATTCCTACAAAAGTCCTTATCTAGATTCTACCTGGGTTCAGGAGGAGATCTGGTTGATCTGAAACCGCATGCTCCGGTGCACATCCTGAACATGTCACTCACAGGTGTCTAAACCACTTAAAAACAGGGTTTACTGTTCTAAAGTGGATACACACTGTGGACAATGTCACCCATATTCTTCAGATGTGGCTTTAAAATTCAACATGAAGGAAGTCTTTTACCTCGTCAACCTCAAAATTGAAGGCCACATGCATATATTTGCATAAAAAGGAATTTTCTCATTTTCAGTGGTCATTTTTATTGATTTTTTTTCTGGATGGGCAGCAAAGTTGTTCTGTTTTATTTAATTTTCTGCTTCCTGGGCTTTGTCAGGGCTTAGAGCACTTTTCTTGTATAGTGAAGATAGTATTTGATGACTCAAATGTTTGACAACATGCCTGAAAAGGCATTCAGAGTGCTGTTTTTATAAGGCCAAATCTGTACATTCTGCAGCAGTAGCTGAACTTTCCTTTGTAATCTATGTATGATGTCTCTGCCTTCCTTCCTGCTTTCTAATCTCTGGCCATATACAGTTGTGAAATATCATATACGCCATTTACACCTTTACTCTGAATAAGCTGTAGAAAACAACCTTATCACAATAGTGTCATTTTCCTTCCAGAGCTTGAAATGCCATGTGTTAATTTCCACCTATTACTTATTTATGATTACTGCACTAAATCCACACCTGCTTTTTGGTGGTACTGAAATCATGTTCTGGACCATTACTGTTATTATTGCTACTACTGTTATTTATTGTTCTTAAGACGGTGTGCATATATAAATGATACTTTTCAACTGAAATTAAGACTCTTTTCTAGTTTTGATATATTTAGCTAGTGCTGAATGAAATACTGGCAATAATAATTTAAAGCCACACACTGCCCCACACACAGAAAGGCTGCTGACTGTGAGGTTTGGTCAAAGCACAGTTATGGGAAAATTGTCAAGATACAAAGGGATTTATGCATGCATTTATTACTTGCACTAGTGGGAGTTCCACCAATAAATCCCTTAGGATGAATGTGAGCCTACATTCTTCAATGCTAGTGGAACAGACCCTATCTGCAGCAATCATTTTATTTCCACACTTTAATATCCCCATTCTATACTGCAGCTTTCTATAATTTTTCTAAAAGACTTTTTATCAGTCTTGATCAAGTGTGTTAGTTGATAAATGGTTGAGAGGTGCAGACTAAAGGAAAGATGCAATGAGTCATGCTGTCTCCTAGAAACCAGACAGCAAATAGCTTTCAACAACTATTTCAGCCTTCCCAAGTACCCTCCACTCCAGTAGTCTCTCAAGACATAATATAGACTTCCGCATTACCTGTATGTTCACCTGCCCAGGAAAATTTAGGAAGCAACTGTAATGAAACAAAGTTTAATTGGAGTCCTTCAGTACCTACCCAGAGGAATGAGACTGATGGTGAAAGAAGGCAAGAGGATGATGGCAAAATAGGTAGGCAAGGGATCTATTTCCTCAACAGTTTGGCCCAATCTGAATGTGGGCTTCTGCCAGCAGCAGTGGTTCAGTGTCTCTGACCACACATTCCCTTCCCATGAGGCAGCGCTAGCTGTCGTATCATCAACCATATGAACAAGCTGCTTTGTCTGAAAAACATACAGAAAGAAAAAGATTAGTTCCCTGTGTTGTGAAGCTATGCAATTGCTACTGCCAGCACAAGAGATGCATCAAGAACATAAGGCAGGAAGCGTGGGGGAAAGACTGCTTTAGGCTACAGTGCAGTCTAAGATTGCTCACAGAGAAACTACACCCTCAGCTAGAGTGATTTGTTTTGAAGGAACACATTTTTAATATTACTAAATAGACAAGCTGAGCCTAGAGGAGGCCTGGGGTAACATCATGGACAGCTGAGAGCGGCATTGCCACAAGAACAATGCCAGGGACCTCCCTCCTTCCCCCATGTGCTGCCTGCGGTTCAGAGGCATTGAAGATGATGTAGGATACAATACTGAATATTGCAGAGTGACTCTAGTCAGATCCACCACTTTTAGTGAAGAGTAAGGGTCTGCTGGGTGACATTCAGTTATTGCCCTGAGACACAGACAGGGGAAGATCCAAAAGCTGGCGCTATGCAAAGACTCCTTAGGCCTGAGCCTGGAACAGAGACTGAACCTCATTGAAAAGTCACTCCCAAAAGCACTTGCATTGTCTTCTCCAGCTGCCTGTCCACACAAAATGAGGCTTCCTCCTAGGATTCCAGTGAGAGGGATTGGGATTTTTATTCCCATTTAGCAGGTAGGAAGATTAAGAAAAAAACATAAATAATTTGTCTTTAAAAATGGAGTAAACCTTCATAAGTATTAATGTTACTAGTCCCAAGAGGCTGAGACCCTAATTTCTGTGCCGTGGTGATCCGGCCATGTCTCTCTAGATCCTGTAGCAATAGTTTCTATGGCAATGACCTACAAGAAAAAAAGTTATATTTGCATATGCCTTTACTAATCTCGCATTTCTTTCAATTTGTATTCAAATAGATTAGTAATAAAGAATAAACATTGGAGAAGTCCTGTGTGGAAATTATGGAGAGTACCAACCCCTTTCTCCTTCTCCAGCTGCAATGCTCCTGAGAGCCCTGGCATCAGCTTCAAAGCTCCAATGACTCTCAGGGGTCTAAGCCAGCCATAGCATGGGTGCACTGAACATCTTTAAGCACTCTCCTCCCTCTTACTGAAGCAAGTGTAAGGAGCATGATGCTGCCAACACCTGCTTGTGATGCACTGGGTCCCCGAGTTGCTCAGATATAAGTGCCCTGCTCAGAGTGCCTTCTGCAGCTGTTCCCATAGGGGACCGGTCTCATAGGTGGCCACAGAGATATGGCCAGAAACTTGTGGCACGTTCTTCAAAGATATAATTATGAAAACGAAGTCATTAAATGGGCAGATGACAGAGGTTGAACTGAACTTTCTTTGTATAAACTCAGTTTATATACATATGTGACTATAGCTAGTTTACCCTGTATGGTAGGAATGTGTTTTACACTGTCATCACAAAACAGATCTTTTTCTATGTTTTGCCTAAGAACTTGTTCTAAAAGCCTATCTGCCTTGCACCCCTATCCAGCTTTTTATGGGGGGATGTGAAGGGAATCTTCTGTAGGTTCTTGTCACTGCAGATGAGGTTACTATGACACAGCAATTTGGAATCTGAACTCAGGTTTCCAGGATGTGGGTAAGCCTGATCTTGAAGGGTCTGGGAGGATGATCTATTCATCTTCCCTGAGGATGTTTTGTTTCTCACGGAACCAATCTCTTCTTTCTATTTGCTCTTACTTTGAGGTTGTGATCCCCTGTTTGTGATACCAGCAGGATTCCCACAGCAACAGATTATGATGTCACAAGCTAAGATTTATGAAGCCATAGGACAGAGAAACAGGAAGGTCTTTGTTGTGAGTCGTCCCTGTCTGCAAACTCTTTTTGTAGTAATTGCCCAAGTGGGAAGAAACCCATCTCACAGAAGTTATATTTTAACCTTCTAAGTGACGGGTTATCAAAGTACGACTAAGCATCGATATTCAACAGCAGGTTTTCTGCTTTAAAGCCCATTCATAAATCCTGAGTGGCTTTGGAGTGCTGTGGGGACAGAAGGGGTCTGTTTGCCAGTGTATATTTTGGGAACTAGGTGTGTGGGGTTTGCTCTCAGTGTGTGACGTGACTGGTCTGCCCACTCTTCCCTAACTTGTCTTTACTTATCCTTACCTAAAAGCAACCAGAATATTGTTTTGAATCTCTCTTGCCCAGTGACTGACAGGCATTTGATCTGGCATTTTACTGAGATGTAACCAAATGTGACTTGCAGAAGAAATTCCTCAGTAATGGCACTTGTGCCCTTTTAGTGGGATATTAGTACAAGTTCTGGACCTCAGCTTTCCCTGTGGTTTAGCTTTGGGTTGAATTCAAACTAGAAGGAGTGCATTTTCCAGATCAAAATCAGGTGCTGTAAACAGTAGTTGAATTTCCACAAGAACATCTGAAATGCAAAATTTACTTTGTCTTACATGTGAGATTTCTACCAGGTCAATACAACTGAAACCTCGTCTGATTTCAAAAATGTAAAAGAAAATCTATTTTTCTTTCAGTTCTTTTAATGAAAAAAAAAGGCCTTATGAAAATCACATTGAAAACTATAAGTTGGTGTTAAGTTTGGTTGTTGGAAACCCATTACTGATTTTCCCCATGGTCACAAACCTTACAGGAACAGATAAAAAGATAAGAGTCCTGTAGTCATGCAAGTCACACAAACTACCTCTTCATGAAAACAGGTTTTTTTTTTCTGCTGCAGACAAAGGCTGCAATTTTACAGCGACACAAGTCAAGTGATGTCACTAAAAAGTCCCAGCATCCTTCTGCCTCTGCTATGCATCACTATCTTCCCACTGCTCTTTCTGTAATGCTGGCAAAACCATTCATGTGAACTCTCTTAATGACTTGATCAGAGAAACGGTGACAGAAAGGCAGAAACAGGCAGCCTACAGTGGTAGGTGCAAGATCACTTTTATTGGCATGAGTTCTAACTGATACTCACTAAAGTGCCTATGAAATGAAACTTATATTTGCATGTCTGTGTGTTGGCTTAAATTCTCCTAGTAGCATTGCTTATACAAATCATATCTCTATGAAATTAAAATTTCCCCAGAATGTTTTACAGGCCTGTGGCAAAGTACTAATCCTGGAACCAGCTGAGCTTTGGTTACTATCTCAGATCTTCTCTCCATATTCACTCTAGTTTGGACATCATCTAAGCATCCATCTTATGACCTAATATCAGCCTTTGACCTTCATACATATAGGATAAATGCCAGGTAGCAGAGCATTCAGAGGGTTTGGTGACTGCTGCTAGACTTTCAAGGTAACTCTGATTATGATACTTGATCTACTACTTCTTGTTGGAATTGTATAGACATTCTGATTATGAACAAGCACTAAACAGCTGTGGCACTAAAAGAGATGGGCAGACGCAGCAGGAAGAGCCAACACATGGTGCTTGATATAATTCCCTAAGACTGTTACTGATACATGTTTTAGTGACTTCACTTTAAGAAGGTCATTCAAAACAACACTACTTAAAAAATTGTACAGAATTAGGTAAGAATCATATTGATATTTTTGGAGTTATTTATTTCTTACAAAATGAGTTGTCATGCTATTTTAAATTTGTCACAAGCACAGCCAGTAAGGATAAAAAAAATCCCACCTTAAAAAAGATATTAATTTGTGCTCAAATTTCCAAAGTTCATGGGTTTTTACTTTGCTTACTTAAAACTTGTCCAGCTTTTATGAACTACTGCCTCCTCAGTCACAGGAAAAAACATACACAAGTGTTAAAAATGATTAGTCTCTAAATATTACGAATGCCAAGTGGGAAATGAATAACGAAACAAAGAGTGTTTTTCTTGCCTTACGTTAGGCTTACACCTACACTTTCCTTAAATAACCCTTATAGTGGAACTCCAGCTATTTACTTTGTGTATTTCTCCACCCACACTAATGGTTCTTAGGACCTGTAAAGTCCTGCTATTTGAGGATGTGAAGTGACTTTACAAATATGATCAGACCACAATGTGTAGGTAGGTTTCATGATCTCCATTTCAGAGATATGAGTCCTGAGGCACAGAAGTTTATGTGACATTCCCAAAGACACAGAAGCCAGGGAGAGAGAAAAGAGGCCTAGAGTTCCTGTCCTCTCAGTCCTGCTCACTAATCACAAAACTGCATGTCTTCTGCGTACCTCAGAGATTTTTCCATTGCTGTTGGGAAACTGACGGTTCAGAAGTGTCTTTGTACTTGGTTCTTTCTGTGAAATTCCCTGTGTAGCAAGCATAATTTAACAAAGGTTTTAAGGTGAACAGTGAAAGGGCCAGGATCGAATTTCTGCCACTTTAGCCTTAGGAAATACAAGAGGTACATTCCTGCTGGATGGGTCCCTGTCAGATGGTCACACCATCAGGTCTTCTTCCTTTTAGCAACAGCCCAGGGCATGTATCAGGAAGAGGTAAAGATCTGTAAGGCTGAAGGACCTGGGCACTAGTACTAATTTACTTGCTAGGCATAGGTACTAGCTAGACTGTGTGCGCTCCAGTATTTACAGAAGTGCCAGACCTAAGTACATTTTGACAAGCCACAAAGGATATGACCTCCCGGGAACCAGTTCATAAAATTTACAGCAACCTTCAAGCTGCTCTAATTTTGTTTGTAAACAAAGACAAAGACTTAGGGGGTCATAAGAAACTCCCTTATGCTTCTGTCCTGATTGAAAAAGGAAATAAGTCCATTGTCTATGAAAGCAGGGTCATTTATATGCAACATACGGTCCTATATTTTTTCTGGGCTCCCTTGAATTAAATTCAGGTGTAAGAACAAAGATGCATTTCTTGGGTTCCCCAAAGTTCATTTGTCAGGTGTGATGGTTCTTCAGGGCTTTTTGACCCAGGTTTCCTTGCATGGTGCTGGAGGCCGCGTCTTGGCTCCTTGGTGATTACTACAGGGAGCGGAAAGAATGAAAGTTCTTTCAAATAAATCCTTTCGTTGCTATTTGTAATATTATTTTGTAGTTCTTCACTAGCACATATTGAACTAAATGTAGCAAGTGATGCTTCCTCAGTAGGATAAACTTCTTGGGATGATAAAGTCCTCTCCATCCCCTGTTTAACACAGGCAGTCAGATCATGTAATCTTTACCACAAAGTTAAAATCTTTTTAAAACTCCTTATCCTTATTCTTGCTAAAAAGTTGATCTAGAAATTCATAACTCTAATGGTTCTTTTTAATTTCTTCACTGCAGTAGTTGTTAACTTAGAGCAGTGTGAAAATGCATGAGCTAATTTTAAACGATGAGTCTTTCAAATAATCTAGCTGGGCAGTGATGCTCAGCATGGGCTCTGTTAGTTTGCTTCTCAGCAAGTAGACATTATTTACCTGTGTCTACATTAACAAGAAACATGGTTTTGTATGACCAAATCTGTAGAATGAAACTTGGTGGTGAGGAGCCCATGTCCATACTACAAACACTCTGGGGATTTTATCTACTTTCTTTGGTTGAGTCTCATCCCATGGACTGAACATTCATTAGTGGCTGGAGCTCACCAGATGAACTTTTATCATATATTCCAGATGTATTTTATCTGAAAGGAATCCATCTGGCACCCTCTGAAACCATTCTGTAAGGTGAAGCAATCAGATCAGAGCTGCTTAAAAATTGATCTGAAAACACTGATGTTAACACACCTTCTGCTTTCTTAGGATACAAAAGCCATATGCATGTTTGTGTGAATACAGACAAAGCAAGATCACCCTTGCCATGCTCTGAATGGGCCAGATGTGACCCAGATGTGGCATGGAAGTGGAGTGCCGTGATCTGGCTATTGTACTGTAAGAAGAGCTTAAGTCTGTCTCTATCCTCTCACTTAGTCTTGTTCTTAGTCTCTTCTAATATGAAATCTATTCTCCATGCCAAACTGGGAGTAATTTTCCTGGCCTGCACCAATTTTAATATGTCTTTTTGGAACAGGGATAAACAGAACTGGACATGCTGCTCCAGATGAGGCTAGTGTTTGGAGCTTGTCATTTGGATTCTACAAATTCTGGTAGACATCACTACATCAGTTACAGGCAGTTCCCATTTCAAGGCTATTTCAGCAATTGTATCAGACAGAAATTTAGCCATCAGCTACAAATAAGACAGGCAGACACTGCAGATCCATAATAAAAGAATGACAGCATTCTGTACCACAGCTCACTAGCCTACTCTGAGCAGCACTGAGAAAAAATTTTATATATAGTTAGAACTGATCCATAGTCAAGACCATATGAAGTAGCCAGGACATATTTTCTTTGAGCTATAACTCTATTCATCTGAGAAAAGTAACAGAGGGAAATCTGGGAAAAGCACATGGATGTGCTGTTATGTCCCCTGTAAGATATCACTGGGGCAGATTTTAGAACACTTTTCTCTCCAACTGCTCAGATCTCAACACTCCTGGAGTTTGAAATGAGCCATTGATGGACCAATTAGGACTCTGATGGGGCGATTAGGTTATGAAAGTGCATATTCCAGGGTTGCAAATTTTTATAGAATTTACTAGATTCTGTTGTCTGATGGACCTTCCATCCCTGCCCACATAACCCAGTACTTTACATTTATCCACCACAGGCAGAAAACTTAACTCTCAGTAGAAGAGAAGGCAGATGGGAGAGAATATGCCTAACTGCAAAATAAAAGATTGAAAGGACAAAGAATAATGGAAAAACTTCTATTTTTGACAGCTCTACATCCTAAATACATAAAAGACTTAAAAGTTGGAAGGCAGCACACTCCCAAACACTTCACAGTTGCTGTCATTGGGCACTTCATGTCAGAAATATGATTCTGACTGACATTTGTGGGAGTAGCATTCACAGGAAGGATTGTGCTGAACAGTAGCTTTGATTTGGCATATCTATGTTGTACCATACAGCATACTATAGATATTCCCAAGGCAGTTTCTCATCTGGTTTCAGAGCAACGTTGTGCCTTTGATAATTTGCCATGCTGAGAGGCAGAGTTAATTTTCTTAGGGTCTAGTGCTATGTAAATGTATTTCTTCTGCCTCCAGGATCTGAGCTAGGATGTCAGTGTCAGTGTAAGTTTTTGCTTACAGTGGATTTGGGCAACAGCCAAAGGTGTAGTATTGCACTGGAAGGCGTGAAGATGTCCTTAGCTGGTGATGCTGCAGAGAATGAGAGGTTTATCTGCACCACTTTCTCCATGTCTTATCTGCCCATTTCTTCTTTCAACATAAGGAGGACCTTTGGTCTCTGGGTGGTTTTACTTAATTGTGAACTAACTCAAACTCTTTGGGTTCAAAAGTTTACCTTCAGGGTTACTGGTTTCATGCTCTACCATGACAAAACTGGGGTAGAAGGCTTGGGAAGAATGACTTCCAACCAAAAAAAAAAAAAAAAGAAAAAAAGAGAAAGAAAGGATGAGCAAGGATGTTGCAGAATTATAAACAAATGTTGAGATGAGCAGAATAAGAAAAAAAAAGTAATGGAAAAAATAATACAATAAATACATTCTATATGGCCAAGGCAAGGGACAACCTGGCTTTAAGGACAGGCTGCTGCATGCTGGTTTTTTTTTCATCTTGAATTATGTGTTGTGGCTATTTTCTCTTTTAGTTGGGTAATTGAATCATTCTGGAAAAAAATAGGGAAGCTAGCAATCTTACAGCTCTCAGCAAATAGTTTTAGAGTGTCACAAAAATCTCTGTCATTCTTTCTTTGATTTCTAGCTGCCTCTTAGAAACTTTATTCCCACACTGGTGATGGGGTGAGAGTCCAGGACTTACATGCTCTGTGTTGGACTCTGGCCAGTGGTATTCAAACCGCACATACTCTTTGCCAGATCTACAAAGAACCTGCGATGACATTTTTGGAAGGGCAAGATGTCTCTCAGAGTTCAGAGAACGGGTGGATTATCTGTCACTGTAAGTGTGTATGTGATCTAAATAATTGCTTGACTTCAGTTTGCAGTCTGGGTTGAGATGCTGCTTCATTGCTCTGATCTCTCAACCAGGGAGTCCATCTTGAGAGCCTGGGACATGCCCTGTTTCTGTCCACCATATTTTCACAGTCATTTTCTGAATTACAGGGAAGCTCTTAAAAATAAAAAAATGTTTAGATGCTTTGTAGTTGCATGTACCATAAAATGAACTGAACTTCCATGACCTTCTGGGCCTTACACAAAGACCCTTGAAGTAGGGTTAGCCTAAGGGGTGGGTTAGCTGGGTGGCTGCCCAGCATTCTTAAGACTGGAGTGCACAGCTGAAATTCTAGGTTAATATTTATCCCCAAACAATTAGCGTTTTGGAAAGGCATGAAATTCTGGCTTGCCCTGGGCACTGTTTGACTAAAGGCTAGCCATGGTTGGGAGCCCCAGAAGGTTGCAGATTTTGGCCTGTGGGAGGCCCAGCTATACCGCGGCAAACAAGCTTTCCTCCAAAGACCATCCATGCTCTGTTCAAAATAATTTTTCATCCTCCACCTGTGGCCATGAAAGAGGGTTGACAGATGGGCTGTTGTAATGGGCTATTGTGTAAATAGCATGCATTTAGCAGAAATGCTGAGGGTGTGTATTTACAGGGGACTTACATGGATTTTCATTGTAGATGAGGAAGGCTTCAGAAAAGCCACTGCAGGCTTGCTGCATTAATTCCCTGTGCACAGCAAAGTATTTTCTTTTTCTCCATTAACTTCTGTTGGAAAGTAAATACAGCAATTCAGAGAGGGAGGAAAGGAGAAGCTTTGAAATAACATTTGGCCTAGATATTAATGGTCACTTTTTAATAACATGGCCTCTCAAATCTCAGACCTTGGACTTGCAATGGCACTTGTACCCATGTACAAAGGTATTGGGTGATTCTGCCTTATCCCTCTCCACCTCACATCTCTGCAGAATATTCTGCAGAATATTCAGGGATATAGCAGGCTGGGAAATCAAGAGCAACAGAGTGGAGAGGACTGTCAAGTGTGTATTGACAGGATGGAAGGAAAAGTGAAGTAATGTGTGGAGGAGAGCTATAAAACTGGCTGTAGAGGATTCATGGGAACCTGAAGGTTGGAAGTGGAATCTGAAAAACAGCAGAGAAAATTGCATTAAAAAGAGGAAAGAAGATATGTCATTTCAACAAAGTACTGAGGAGCTGACAGGAAGAGATGATCCCAAATAAAAACGGGCAGAAATAGAGATGAGTTGGAGTAGCAGAAGTACTGGAGTGGCCAGTCTGAAGGATGCTGATGCGAAAGCAAGAAAGGTGACGAGTGCTGGTCTCTGGGTGACCCAGCAGGCAGTTGGGGATGGCTGGGCATCCTCTCTACTGTCGGCTTCTGCAGCATGTCAGTTGGCAGGGGCAGGAGCTGGCAATATAGTACTGACGGGGATGAGCAACACGTGGTTTCACTGGGAAAGGATAGCCATTCCCAAGGGACTTCAAAAATTTTGATATATATAGAAGCAGGTCTGGCTCTCAAGCACAAGGCCAGCAAGTGAGAAATGAGTCAGTACACATATCCATGTTAGTACTCCCTTCTAAGGGGTACACAGCCTCTGTGAAAACTCACACTCAGGTCGGCCTAGAGTAGATCCTGGTTGCTGTCAAACAAATTCATCATGGGGCCACCAGAGATAAAAGTGTTCCTCATCTTTTCTCCAAATCCTGCAATAAACCCACATTTCTGTTTCCAAGCTCGGGATGATATACTCCGGCTGACAGTACAGAACAATTGCAGCCAACGAGATGGCACCGTGACAGTCCTCAGGGCTATTTTTGGAGGATGAGAAACTTTGCTGGAATCTATACTCAGTACCAGGGAATGTTAGTGCCACTCTCCTCAGGTGCGTCAACTTTTCCAGGCCTTCATTGCTGGTGTTTTGCACAGCAAAGGGCTGGCTCTGTGTGAAATATTTAGAGGCGGTGTTAAGGTCCTTCTCATGCTGTTCACTGTATTGACAACAGGAGCAGCCCTGTTTCCTGGGAAGATGGTAGGAGACATGATTCTTGTAGTGGATCCTCCTTTCTCTCCCCAAAAGTAGAAGTGGCGTGAACTGATGGGGCAGTAAACTGTTTCTGACTGGATGAGGGATGAGTCATCTCTTGAAATTGTCATCAAATTAGTGTGGAATCAGGATATCTAGGTCCTGCAGAGGAAGATGGGCCTAAGGAAGAAGTCGGCTTTGGCTGATATCTCAAGACTAGGTCTCAGGTTGCCTTCCTGGGCACTAGATTTCAGTATCATTGCAGCTCCCAAATGAAGAAAGAGAGTACCAATTAAAGATAATTGTACTTCCGTGCAATTTAGTGAGCAATTTGTGCCTTCCAAACACACAAAAAAGTACAGTCAGTTTTGTTGTTGATTTTTCTTTCCTGATTCCAGTCAATTGTTAATAATCATGTTGTCATTTTTTTAAAGAGTTGGCACCAAAACTTCACTCATTCCACTTAGAAGGAACCACCACCAACCTATTACAAAACCTGTCATTATCTCACAAAGCCATATTCTTGACATCTGTTAAGTAAAGGTTTATTTTACACTTCAAAAGTCAATCTGCACAGCTGACTAAACTTCTTCAGAACTGTACAGTCTGCTCCTGTCAAATATTTGGGAAAATAAAAGTTTGTTTAAGAAAAATATTTGTTTTAGTTGGAAAATGAGTTGCCTTTTTTTCTGTATATGGGAAAATGTGACTTTCTTTCCTTAAAATTTGAAGTAGGGGGTGGAAGAAAGATGGAATGTTTCCTATGCACTCTATCTGATTTTATCTGTATCAGAAGATGACAGCTGAATCAGTTCTTTGTACAATTCATTTCAAGCTCTGCATTTTTCATTTTTTGGCTATAACATACTGGAAGGTTGATGGGGGTCAAGCTAAGCTCCTGGATAGTTTGCAATGAAGGTTCTAGAAACTATTTGACTCAGGGTATCTGTGATTTGCAACCAGGGCTATGCTACATGACAATTTTGGCTTGGCTGTCAGGCTCAGTTATGCCATTAACCCAGGTGCCAGAATCTAATGTGTATAATTATAGGCCTTGGCAACGACACTTAGAAACACAAAAGTACTAGAAGAATCTTTCAGGTTTTCCAGCAGTTGATCCCACCTCATTTATTTCTCTTTATCACTATCTCTGGCCATGCATGCATGCTATTTACTGGACAGTCTTGTAACTATTGAAAGCAATGATACAAGTGCTGCTGTAAACAACTCAGATATTTTTTTATTATCTCAGGACAAACCTCAACAACAGGGTGGAATGAGTCCTTTCTGCTCCAGGTTTTACCCTTTTGACGGCCTTGGCCACCCTATGTCATTACTAGAGAACAAAAAATGGTCTCTTTAATAAAAAAAAAAATTGAAAATATTTTGTCAGAATAATTTATTAAATAAAAAATTCAATTTCCACAAAATAAAAAATGTTCATTTCAGTTTTATCCCCTTTCTCCAGAAAAAAAAAAATAATCATGGGTTCTCACAGAACTCAGGAGATCTGGAGAATGGAAATTCCAGATAACTCTCATCTGTGCAGAGTCATTCTCTGCAGTCACTCAACACAGGCCTATACTCAGGAAAGGAATCAATTTACCAGTCAGTGGCCAGCAGTCAAAGCAGATGTATTTCTGATGATCACTGAGATAAGACAATGATACAGAAAATTCATTTAGTAAGTGGCGATCTTTAATACAAAGAAATTTTGATTGCTTCTAAGCAGGTAGTCTTGGACCTTATCTTATGCCTTCAGGCCAGCTTTGGGTCAACTATGTTGATGACTGAATTGGAGCTTAGTAAAGTACATTGGGTCTGGCACAGCTAAGCACACCTCATCACTGGAGTTAAGCCCTGAAAAGAACTTTTCTTGGGAGTATGCTGGTGTAGTCAAAGGGAAAAGGACAGGGAAGCTGTGTGTGACAGAAAGCAGGAACAACACTTCATATATATTGCTGGACTTGCAAGGTGAATTCCAAAGGGATGATTTTGAATTTCTGCAAAAGAAATAAGCGAGATATTTTTTTCTTCAGTCCAACCATAAAAGACTGGGCAATAACCAGAAGGAGTATTATATGCGATTGGTCATCTCAGGTACTCAGATCTACAAATTAGCTCCACAACTCTTTCAGCAGTTGTCCCTTAAACCTGAAATATATACATGATTTCAAGAGTAGGGTTCATTTTGCCTTAACTGAGTGATTAAAAATGAGTTATCTAATCTGAGTGGGTTGTTTAGCCTCCTTCTACAGTCACAGGAGCAAAACAGGTATGTGTGCACAGTGTGGTTTGTATGGTAGCTGGAGTGACTTGCTCTCTCACAGCATCTATTTCTTCACATCCATTACAGAGTGAACCTAGACAAATTAGACAAAACATGTTACATGTTGGTCAGCTCACAAGGATTCTCCTACAACTATCAGTGCCTTCTAGAGCAAACCTATCGGCTGATTTGCCTCTAATAAAGCCAGGAATCAGGAATGCAGCTAGTGACTTTTTTCATTTATTGATAGAACAACTATCCAGACAGGAGTTCAGCTTATTCCCAGATCTAGGTGGATCTGAGCCTTTGTCTTCTGTCTCCTGGAATGTGTGTTTGCCACTAACCTGAGTGGAAAGGTGAGGATGCTCTCATTCTCCCATACGGAGTCTCTTCTGCTTTATATGGCCAACTTAAACACTCACTGAGAAAATGAGAAAGCAAGTAACATCTAGCAGAGGTTAGGCTAGGGAACTCTGTCTATTATTATAAGGTTTTACTATTACTCATTCCTATGAGTGATTTAAACCCTGGGATTTAGAGCCATCTCTCTCTTTTCCATTTCATGTTTAAATGGGCCACATAAAGTGGAAGAACTTCGGTATGTGGGAACAAGAACAACACTTCACAAGCCTCCTACAGCTCTTCTTAATGACTACAGTGCCTTAGGGAGTCAGGAGAACAGGGCTTAAATTCATTAGACAGAGAAGGGAATTGAACCCAGGACCTCATATTCTAGATGGGTGTCCCAGTCCCTGGAAGTTCTGGAAAATCAGGGTAAGGGATAATAGCATTTCTTTCAACAGCTTGTTTTTAAAAGAACCCATTATAGTAAAAGTTTTTTGCCTAGCTTTCAGAGTTTTCAGTGCAGTAATGGGATCTGTGTGTGCCCAGGCCCTGGGCATCAAGGAGGGAGGATGTAGAATTCCTGCTTTTATTGTCTTTTCTTACTATCTAATTTAAGAAACGTTAGTTCAGCAGACCATGCTGTTTTAGGTAGAACTTCTTACAGGATTATCCTTCTCAATGTTTTGGGTATATAGTAAACCTGTATGCAAATCTTAAAGACTAGATGTTACAGTACTCTAAAGTGCAATGCTCTTATTGACCTAATATTAGTATTCCAGAACACCAGGAAAACCTAGGTAGTAACTTTCCATCAATTTCTTTTTAATTGGATCGTATGGTCTAAGTTGTCATGCCCTGGAGTCCACTGCCAATTTCCAAACCTATTCTGCGTGAACTTTGGGTGTTTTGATTAAATTTCACATTATTACACTTCTGTCCTTTGCAGTTCAAGTCTGGAATACTGACTATTATTTCTGTTGCCTTTATGAGGTTTTGAGGGTAAAGTCCTTTATAATAAATGATAGGAATTTTCTTTATCTACTAGTATAGTATTATCACTGGGGCATAGGCTTTGGAGAAATCTAAGTGTTTCAGGTTTAATGCATCCTTTTATATACTGACCTATGATACCATAATGTATTTAACATATTTTTTAAGCAAACACACTCCTGTGACCTGTAGATCAATGAGTTTTCTTACATGGGAAGATTGATTTCCTGGAAGCCTAAGGCTTAAATATGACTACCTGCTTGGTTTAATTTGTAGTGAAGTGTTTGCACTCTTACCCCAGTCATTTTGCTCATGTAAGGCAGCCTCTTTGCAGTGATGGTTGCTTTATAGTATATGACAAAAGTCTGAGATAGGTTTAATATAAGTTAGAATCAACTTAATACAAAATGACCCACAGAATTTCCGCAGGGACTGTCTTTCAGCAGCTGTCAGAATAATTCCTTATGAAATTATATCAATTGGGATACTGCAACTTCCAAAAGAGCATAATATATTAAATGTCAATCAACAAGAGTTTATGAAAATAGCTCTTGTCAAACCAACCAGATGACTTTCTCTGATGGGATTACAAGCTGGGTTAATAAAGGTAAATAGCATTGGTACAATATACATAGATTTATGTCAGGCATTCATCTGAGCACGCAGAAAACATTTCTTTAAGAAACTGTAATGACTAAAAATCAACACAGCACACATTGAGTTTATTAGAACTGGCTAACTGGTAGGTCTCAAAATGTAAGCAGGGAATCATAAGTGAATAAATATGGCTTTTGTGATCTTTGGAAGGGTGAGCAGGAGTTGGGCTGCTATATCTTCTTTATATTTTGTATCTGTACGGCTGTGACTACAATAATGGGTCCAGTTTTGGGGTTTACCATCTTATGAAGTCATCTGCAAACAGGGGAGGGCAGAGGAGAAGCTTGGGGGAGAAGTACAGGAATGATTAAAGGACAAGAAAACAAGGATTGTAAACTCAATGAGTTCAATCTGTGTAGTTTATCAAAGGAAAGGTTAAGAAATGACATAATCACAGTTTATAAGTATCTCCATGGAGAAAATAGATTTGATAATCAGAGGTTCTTCAGTTCAACAGACAAAGACTTAACAAGATGCAGTAGATGGCCACTAAAGCTGGAATAATTCAGATTTAAAGGCATTAATTTTATAAAGAAGGTGATTAAACTCTGGAACAATTTAACAAGGATTATGGCAAAACCTCTATCTCTGGAAATCTGTAACTCAAAACAGGATGTCTTTCACAAAGATTGGATTAGATTAGCACAGTGGTTCCTCACAGTTTCATAATCTGAGAAACACTTGGGTGATTTGACTATTAAGCCTGCTTATGTTTAAATGGATATCTGCCATTTGTATCTTTACTATTTTGTGCTGGCTCAAAAGTGGTAGCATGGACCAAAACCCCACTCTCAGATGAGATTGTGTTTATATGCTGGTGCACTTTGTGGGTTGCCATAAAACTTAAACTACTGCTTTAAGAAGGGCAAAATGAAATACAGTCTCTGGCAGCAGCAGGATGTATACAGCTGTACCATGTGTGCCTGTCATGTCATACCCCTAGCAAACGTTAAGATCCTGGCATGCATTTTCCTAATATAAATAGTTTAGAGTCCATGTTCATGCTCTGAGAGAGAAAAAAATTGCTCAGTGTACTGTAGCAACCTTGACCAATGGGGATTTAATGCCCTCTTTAGAGAAGCCACCTCAATGACACAACTCTACTGACTTCGTCTATCATTTAACAGTTCTCAGAAGCAGCTCAATGGCCTGGTCAAAATTTGGACTACAAGCTGCCCAAAGGTAATACCAGTCTGTGCGCCATGTGATGAGAGTATGCAGTCTTCGTCTCTAAAAAGAATGGGATTTAAGTGTGTATTTTAATGACTAAGGAAACTGGATTTGACAGCCTCTTTGTTGGTGCTTCTCCTCAGTGGTGGTGCAACTGTTAGCAGCTCTGACACAAGGAAGGAAAGGGGGCTTCATCCAGCCAACCGGCAGTGCTCATTCCTACCTCCCCCCATCCGCACAGCCTCACACCTGGATGTCACCAGCCTGTGCTTTGTCAGCTATACTTCTGCCATTCTTAATGCTGTCATGTGGTTAAAAGAGAAAACATGTGTGTCACATTTTTTTGAGATTATTCCTGGCCTCTTGGCCATATTTTAATTTACATCATTGCATTTTCCCTCTGCGTTCTTCCTTGAGTTTCAGTTGGTTGCAGTATTTCTTCGTATTTGGTTCCTAATAATACACAACTGCCATAACATGTAGAAAAAGAATGTAGCTGTTTCAAATGAAAGGATTACCCATTATACGAATTATAAGGATAACTGTGGTTTCTCCAGGACGTAAATCAATCCACATTCTTCAGCATATAAATCATACGCTAAATGTCTGAGACTTAAAGGAGAAACTTCCCTCCCCAATATGTTGTTGCATAATTGCCTATTATGGAAGTTTTACGTCTTCTTCCGAAGCATCTGGTACTGGTACCATTATTTGATCTGGAACGGCAATTCCTGTGCGC
This sequence comes from Phalacrocorax carbo, assembly GCF_963921805.1. NCBI lineage: Eukaryota > Metazoa > Chordata > Aves > Suliformes > Phalacrocoracidae > Phalacrocorax > Phalacrocorax carbo. The sequence continues at coordinate 152,297,323 of NC_087514.1, forward strand.
CTTTGTGGAGCATTCCTGTGATAGTTCAGCAGCTGCTCGATTCCATCTCGTACAGGGCAGCCAGATGTCCCACTGCTTTCATGTTGTCCCATTTTTCAGCATCGTATTCTGCTTCCTTTGCTTGCCTTAGAGAAGGCTAGATAATCTTATATTTTCACATACTTGTGCTATCGAATGCCTTTCACGCTGGGACACAAAGCTACCTGAAATGTGGTTGCAACACAGGAGGAAACCGGTCACAGTCAGGGAATTTTTAGAATTCTGGTACTCAGGAAAACATACAGACAAAAAGTATTGCTCTCCAGCTAATTTCATATCCTGTTTTATGTCTTTCTTACTTCAAGGAGAGATACGTGTTGTAAATCACAATCATGGCAACAGTGATCACTGTAATTAATTTTGTATAATGTTTTCCATTCCAGCCCTTTGTTTTCAGTAATTCATAACTTTCTAAAGCTTTAACTTATTTATTTTGAATAAGGGAGGGAAATGAAAAAAAGGCACCTATATATTTCTTTATTACTAAACAGTTCTGGTACTGTTTTTAAATGGCTCTGCTACTCAAATAGCTGTGGGTAAACAGCTGCCATTGAGATTTCTGTAGACATTCTGAAGTATAATTTTTTTTTTTTTGAAACCTGGATTATGTAAATAGCTCATGCTAGAAGTGCTGAGCAGAATTTTCATGAAATATCTTGGGACAAGTGCAATAAGTGAAGAAAAATTGCAAGTATTGTCTGTGATGTCTATCTGGGATGTCCTCAGATGACTGCGATGACCTAGGGAGTCATTCTGAGAAACTGCTGAAAGGTTTAACCAAGGGGGTAAACTGTAGTACCAATGTATGGGCTACCAGCTCATAAATTATTTAACTTTTTCTAGACACAAGCAAGGTGGAAAGACATAAGGTGGGGTTCAGAAGATCAGAAGATGTCTATTTTTGAACTGATGCTCCCAAGCTTTCTTTACAGTCAGTGGTGATGTAATCAATATGGTCATTGGAATCAAGTATACAATCCATTCTAATGTAGAGATGCAAAAGAAGTTCTAGGAATTGCTTCTTAAAAATACCCATTTTTGCTGGCTAAGGGAAAATTGGAATGAGGAGATTAAGTGTCTACATTAAGATGCCTAAAGTTTAGAGACACACTCCAACCCATGTTCGTTTTGATCCACATTTCTTCCATCTTCTTCCTCATAAGATCCCTGGGTTAACATTTTTACAGAGTCCAGTTAATCTTCTGCCTCTTTTTTTTTTTTAAGCTGGAATCTATTGTGATACACACATGACAATGTTTAATCCAGGTAGGAATACAAATACCTGTTCTTCTTTTCCCTATTCTTTGTCTTATTTGTCAACTGGGGCACTACAAAGAGTGGCTGCAAAGGTTTAAATGTGTGAGAGCTGCAGTCAAAGTCGATGATTTCAAGCTTAAGCTTGCTCATTCACCTCACCATTGGGGCAGTGGAAGAAAAATTTCCATGTTTGACAGCACTATCAGTTTATGCTCTTCTTACCTCCCTGTTTAAAAATAGACCAACAAAAAAATTGCAGATCACTTTCCCAATCCAGGTCACTGTGTCACCCCGGTCCAGGTCATGGACAGCTATTCCAGCCATGCTGAGGATGTGCAGCAGGTACAAAGTTGTTAAACCGGCACTGCCTAAGAAAGAAATGTAAAAAATGACCTCAAAAAAGAAAGCAGGCAGTAAGGTAAGAAAATATGCTGATGATACAAAGTTATTCAGACTTGTAGGACAAGGGCAGATTGTAAAGTATTACAAAGACTGAGTGGCTGAGCAAAAAAATGGTAGATGAAATGCAATGTAGATATATGTAAAGTGATGCACATAAGGAAAAGCAGTCCCAGCGCTACTTATAAAATGGTCTCTGAGGTGTATTAGGATTTGAAAAGGTCCAGAGAAGGGCAACCAGGATGATCCTTTTTTTTTTCTGAAAAAGTTTCTGCACAAACAGGAACTCAGCCTGGAAAAGAATCTTAGGGAGGGTTTGGTAGAGCTCAGCATAATTATGGGTGACATGAAGATTGACAGTTCACTTTGCCAAAAACGAGAACTGGGGCCATCATGTGCATGCAAAAGGGCCAGGTTCAGAACAGACTAAAGAGGGTGGCGATGGACCATGTGATGGGCAATGGACCTGTGGGACAGATTGCCAGAGGGCATTGTGCATAAAATTGGCATAGTAACAATAGGCAGCTGGACAAATACTTGCAAAAATCACCTTCTGGAGATTACTAAATATGAAAATCTCATCAAGTTGAGGAAATCCTTGAGCTGAAAATAGTTTCAGTCTGAATATGCAAAGCATTATGTATGCTTGCCCTTCCTTGGATTTTTACCTGTGGATAGTGATGGACACAAGATACTCAGCAAGATAGACTTTTGACCTAAGCCTGAACAGCTGGTTTTGCTTTCATCTAACTATGGCCTTGTGAGTAGGAATTTTCCCTTTTGCTGTGTTTTGCTGTAGTCACTGTGCTGGCTGTCATACAAATATGGAGTCAAGATATAGTTCTTTCCCCAAAAATATTATCTTAACGGCAAGATATAACCTGTGTAGGGGTAGATAAAAAGAAGCTTAATGAAGGAACCAGTTCAGCAAGTTTTTCCACACTCTGACTTCATTATGTATAAACGTGTGAATAGGAGCCAGAAGATAATTAAGTGTTAGAGTGTATCTATAGTTGTGTTTTGTTGAGGAGATCTTCATGAATTTATCACTTCTGAGTTTTTTACTTCATTCTTAAATATCACTATGAGGAATTTCATACTTCAAGCAATTTGTTGATAAGTTTGGGAGTGCACTGGGATGAAAGAGCACTCTAAATAGAAGCAAATATGATCACTTTCGGGAAATACACCACCTCCAACTACCCAGTAAGACTCTTTCTGTATTATTCTTAGAAACACTATATTCTGGCAGAAATAAACTGTAGAAATAATTAAAAACCAATGTTGTTAGCCTAAAAGTTTTCTAATTAGATCAATGAATATGAATATGATATGGTGTGTTCCAGATTATATATAACTTCATATGATGAACAAGGTCCGCAAAAATTTATGCCTGTGCTATTATCCCTGTATGACTATACAAATGACTGCAAGAATTGACCTATTTGTATATATTTAGGCATTATTTTTTACACTGACAAAGGACGCCCATGTGTTAACACTCATGTCTTCCTACATATGGCTGAGCTATCCCATTTTATATTTTCTTTCCTTTCTCTAAAATTTAATTTACCTTCTGCTTCCTTCACATACTTTTTTAAAGCAAAAATCTTTTCAGTTTTACAAGTCTTATAGGATTTTCTTTCCAGTACGTTTTGGGAAAAATAATCAGCCAAATCATTCCATGCAATTTAAAACCCCCAATATCAAAATAAACGTGAAAGAAACTGAATGGGGAAGGAAAACAGTACTGCAACTTTTGTCCTCTGATCAGCATTTTTGCTGTTCAAGACTTCCTGAGTGGTAAAATAGCTCAGCCACCCATGCAGTCAAGTCAGAGGGCAGAAAATTTTTATATTACTCAGATTTCCTCAAGGGGATGACCAAGCTGTGACCTTTTTGCATTCTGTAAAGCTCTGTGACTCAGAGACATTATGATGCTTCTATTTTAAAGAGTTTCTCCAGTGAACATTCAGGCTTTCCTCTGTGATACTTTTCAACTCAAGGTGGCTAAAAGCATCTTGCCAGATCTGGTAACTTAAGATCATTCTTGGACTCCCAGTATTAACATTTGATTAGCTGTAATAGTCTATTTTACTGCACAAACTGTGCTTTACTTATGTAACTTGACGCACTTGAGTAGCCCTACTCATTTTGAGCTCTGATGTAAATGAATGACTCTACTTACAGAGTCATCCCATCTGTTTTTTTTCTAGTCCAAGCCTAGTAAGCCTTTTGTAATTAATCTGCGAAAAAAACTCCCTCCTTTAAGGCTTGTGAAAAAGCAACATGTTCTTGTTAAAAAAAAAAAAGAGACAAAAAGATAGCTGCATATCTAGGATATAGACCACAGATAAATTAAAAAAAGAAAACAAACAATAAAGTAGGTGAGCAAATCATTGATGTTAAATTTATCCCCATTTCCATGACTGAAGATTAAAGCCTCCTAGGATTAAAATAATACATAAATAAATGTAAATAGTGAATTTCAGGATGAGATTTCATTATGACAAGTGCTGTAAGATAAATGAACAATTTTTTCAGTACTGTCCTGACGCATTTCATTCTGTTGCCTTCTATTTTCATGGGTTTGTTACTTAACAAACATAGTTATAAACATCAAAGAGAACATTTAGAAATATACAGCAGATTTTTCATATAATCATGTATCTAAACTGTGGGTAGCAGAAGAAACCATTCTCACAGTTTAAGAAGCAGGGCAATTAATACAGCTTTTGCAGTTTGATGCCATATATAAAAATTATGATGAGTATTTTATGGGGAAATGGAAATAGGTACTGCACACAGTAGATGAATAAAATCAGAGAATATTTGATCAGTAAGCTTATTGTGACACTTTTTCCCACTTTGCATGGCTGCTTTACTGCTGATTGCATTGTAGCTCAGCACAGGGAGCTGGTGAGGACAACAAGAAACACTCAATATATGTAGAAAAACAGGTGAGAGCGGAGGAGTAAGAAAGAACATGAGAGTCTCCCATAACTTCCATGTCCTAAAAGCAGTGGTCAGGTGGGCGACACGTACTCTCACATCCTTGTTTTTCTTGCACTGCAAGGAGGATGAAGCAGGCAGGGGCCAGGGTGGGACCATGTATTTGTTTCACAGCCCTTGTACAGGCTGCAAATGCATTTTGTCCTGACTTCCCTGCCAGCCTTTCTTCCTGGGCTTTGTGAACAAAGTGGTACACACATATAAAGAGGCAATGGTGTAAATGTCATTAAAGCAAAAGAAGAAAATTCACCACCTCGTACTCTGAAATGGTGTGATCTTTCCATATTATTCTGGGTTAGTCGTTATAGTACGTAAGAGCTAAATACAATCTCTAACATTTCCTAAGATGTGTTGCGGGTTTTAAATAAAAAACAATGGAAATCTAGAACATGACATCTAAGTGTCATTGAGCATCTGACCAAAACACAGGTAAGTGCAGACATTTAAGAGTAGTTATTCAATAACATTGGTAAAATGCTTCCTATGTAAGGTAAAAGGTAGAGCAATTCACTTGTCCGTGTAGGGAAATCTAGTGCAATTCTATGCAAGTCTATGCAACTCAGGATATGCAGGACACCAGTGCAGGTATGGCACAGAACCTAGGAGAGACCCACAGCTTTCTGGAGAGGCCTTTGTAGGCCACATGGAATACCAGGGGTTTCTAATGCCACCCTATGAATGCCCCTCATGTGTCTGCTAAAGGCTCATCATTCAGTCTCCTACCACTGTCAGTCATCTTTCCTGTTCCAGGTGACTTAGTCTAGATGAATTTTCCCTCTTTCCTTTGAAGGAACCTAGATGAATAAGTGGAGTAGTCCCTGACATGGCTAAAGGTAGAGAACGTCAATCCCACTCCCTGTGCTAAAATATTATTGAAAAAGAGTTGCCGAATCTATACAATAGTTTCCATCTATGTAACACAGCTCAGCCATCAGCCATCCCACTGGACCATGATAATGGCACTAGTTTGATTGCCTGAATACACAAGGGGCAGTCACAAACTTCTGTGGTCTTTTTGTGGCTCTCACAGGTAATCTACAAACATTGAAGGGGGAAAGGATCCAGTCCCATCACCATCTTTCTGGGGCTGCCCAAAAGCGGTTAAGCAAGCTTTCTAAAGTTAAGTATCAAAATCGATTGATTATTTAGGTACTGAAACATGCATGGATTGTCAGATTCAATAAATGCAATCATGCCTCAGTTTATTGCCAATCAATGTGGCTAAAAAATACCTGGGGACTCAAGAAAGGAGGGAAATGGTTTGCAAAATGCTGTTAAGATTAAAATCATGGCTTAGCATCTCATACAAACTGAAGTTTGCAAGAAAAGAGCATGTTTTCCAGTCAGCTTTGATGGTGGAGCAGAGAAAGAAAACGCTACTCGACATTTCCTGAGAGGAGAATCACAGAGTCTGCTGAATTCTCTTTTATTTATGACTGATTGAATTATCCATTGCAAATAGTGTTTGTTGCTAATTTGGCCGTTTTGCAGTTCATGAATCATTCTGGAAACAATCCTGATTTCTACAAACACATTTGTTATTTGTAAGTATTCACTGAACAGTTTTATGCGAACAGATTTCAGCCTATTTTTTGTTCTCAAATTGTTAGTGTCATCCATTCACTATTTGAAGTGTTTGACTGGTCAACCAAATCACATACTATTGTCTGTGCTCCCTGATTGGGTAACTGAAACTTATAAATACAAGTATAATGAATAGCAAATGATGAATAGCAAATAGGGTGTAACAAATATTGGATCATCTGAAATTTCATACAAGAAATACATAATTCATATAACTTTTAGGACTCAAACATTTTCCTGAATACCTGGCAGCTTCCAGAAAATCCTGGAACTATGAGTAATATATGTCAGAAATATCAGCAATTATACTCTCCATTTTATTAGCATAACATTCAAGAATCAAGACTTCTGTGGGTAAAGAAATGTTGAACATACTGGCAAGAGTGCATTTATTGGCATTTATGAATGTGTAGATGTGATTCATTGTTATTTTCCACCAATATTCTAAATATATTGTTAAAGTACAAATGTATTAACCTAGTACATGACACTTTTCAACCAATAACAGGAAATGACTTCTTCATATATACCCAAATGGAATAGAGGAAATGAGCAAGGACAGGGAATGTGTTTTAAATTGAGATTTGATGAGCTAGAAGAAAAGAATTCCAGATTGCGGGAGCTTCATGAAAGAAGATTTTCAACTAACATCCCATTTTAATATTGTTTCTAAATTCTTATTTTCTTTTTGACTTCTTGTGTTTTTAATGTCTTGATTATTTTTAATTAAAATATTAAAAATATCTCGATTGCTGTTCATTTCTTCTTTATGTCTTTAGCCATTAAGTTGTCACATATTTATAAATACACCCTCGTGCAGTGAGATTTAATAACTAACTGATTGTTAATGCTACCAGTATTTGTTCTTAAGGAGGAAAAGTTAGTTGTACATTAAAACTGATTAAGGTTAGTTAGTTATCTAACGATTCTCCATGGTTTGGATCTAGAATGTCAATGTACTTAATGACTTGACCCAGTGGCCAGGAGGATATTTTGGCTGGTCCAGATGCAGCACAAGTAAGGACAGCCCCTCCAGATCTCGTGCATCCCTCTGCATCATTGCCTCTAACTCCCTCATGCACATACACCGAATTGAGGAGGGGATTTCTTGGACAAAATCAGATGGGGCAAAGACAGGAAGGGGCTTGGGCTTATAAACCCTTTGAGTCCATCTGGGGATCAGGCAGCCAGACCTGCAGAGAGCAGGTACCACCTAACATATTTCCTAATGGGATCAGTCAGCAGAAAGTAGTCAGGACATCCTGTCAGTGGTATTTTCAAAGGCCAAGAAACAAGTTCTGTGGGAGATATGGCATTGTCATTTTCAGCTTTTTTTCCTCTTCTTTTTTTCTTTATTGCATCATTAGCAGCTAGCATTAATTTTTATGTAGAATAACGGCAACATCAACCCCAAACCCAAAAGGTTCCAGTGAAGTAAAACATGCCAAGTCCAGCCCACAAATGTAACAGTTATGGAAACAGGCTTTGTGACATCAAGTGATGGCTAGGACCAGTGCACATCTGGAAAGATTCGTGGGGGAGAGGAGAAGACCTTGGTAAGGGAAACTGCCATGGATAGCTTGAGCAAACTCAGTCTCCTCTCTTGAGATTCCCAGCAGGTGAGGGAGAGTGTCTCTTTATGCTAAATATAACTGGATGTTGTATATGTAATATAGAAATAAGCAAAACTGCAGTCTGCTATTTTAATCACTCATCCAATGTTTGGGTCCTCGTTTGCCTTTGGTCAGATCTAACCTTGCATTGGAGAAAAAATATTCTCTCTAATTAAAGAAAGACATAGAACCTAACTAAAGATACAAACATTTTTTTAAATAAAATTATAAATAAGTAAGAAGTACAGTACTGCCGTTATGATCTGCTGATTATTTTAAGACTATAGGTTAAAAGCATTGTATAAGATCAAAATTGCATGGTTGTTACCCCTTTTGACATAACCGCTTAGCCAAATGCCAGTAGCCTTGCTTTCTTTTTCAAAGAGAAAGGGAAGAAAAACTTCTTGGGTATGTTCTTTGGTGTATCTTCTTTATTTTGAAAGATGGCACATCACAGCGTCTTTCTTGGAGCTCACTAGCTACTGCTAAGAAATCCCTAGCCTTTCTTTCTACCAAGTTCCATGACAAAGCAATCTTTTCTCCATTTTCTGTGGCCATGCAAATGACTACTTCTCTCACTCTGATGGCTTTATACTCACTTCTGCTGCTGCAATACCTGTCCGTAGCTTGCCATGCCAGCCTTATATGCCTGCAGTTATAACCAGTCAACCTCTCAGGCCACAGGTAGCAGCTTTTGATTAAGCCTTGCTGTGTGACCCACTGCCTTGGGCAGTGGCTTCTGTTGTTTCTAAGAATCTCACTAAATGTACTTTAATTACTCCTTTCCTTAAGGTCTTGTATAGCATGACCATTGCTTAAGCCAGTCAATAATTGTCTGGAGACCAAAGAGTCACTTGAGAGCAGTCACTCCTTTTTTCCAGTATAACAATATTATTATTTCCTGGCCTTGCCATATGGGCTACACAGGAGTGGGACACATAACCAATTAACTGAGACAAAGGTTTAACTTAAAGCAATAACGATAGTGCATTTAGTGCACTTTGGAGCCATGGTTATCATTACTGAATTATAAATATTAATAACAGTTAAACACATTGTCAATGGTGCAGCCATTAAACATCTGCTACCTCTGTAACACGGTGTTTTTTAGCTGCTACTTTGGGGCATATGCAAGTGCACTGATATTTGTGACTTAATGTAACCCAAAGTTCTGCAGTCTTCAGAACTGAGTTTTGACTTCAATATAACACATATACTTTTCAGGAGTGTCTGTTTTTCCAGAGTGTTGGTAAGGATTGTTGTTATCAATGAATGTAGAAACAGAAGACAGGATCCACTGATGATTGCACTGCAGGCTCAGGGCTTCAGGCACAAGGGCTGTGCCAGCATGATTTGGGCATGGAACTCCTTCACAGGTGCTCCACAGGAATGCAACAATTACCTATTCCTCATCAATACACTGTGGTATCATGCATAAATCATAGCTATGCCACAACGTGGCCAACAAATTAGTTCCTTTCACGAAAACAATAATTACCTAATTTTTATCTAATAACATACTGGAAGGTGTACCAGTCTTCTCCCAAGATCCGATTTTCTTGATATCCACTAAGACATTCAGGGCAAAAATTGTCAAATACAGACTATTCTGTATAATGATCCAGAGAGATCATATATATCTAATCTTTTCCTCAGGAGTGAAGACTATAAATATTTTTTTTTCATCTCCAATCACATAAATGAACAGTTAACTGTGCATAACACTTAGGAAACTGAGCAGCAAGAAGAAACCTTACTCTAGCAGACTTTATTTTTTTAAGAGCTTCATTTGGTGCTTTTATTACAGGTAAATGTACCTTGACAACATGCCAGAGAAAGAAAGAAAATAATTTCATCTGCCAGATCTTTTTCCAAGAATTACGTTGTTCCAAATCTAAGACCCAGTGGGGAAGAAGTGATTAACTCCCAAGGTCATTTAAGCATCAAACTGTACTTCTGGTAAAAAAAAAAAAGCCCTCTCAGAAGGAACAACCAATGACACTATTATTCTCAAAGCAGGTGTAATCAGAATTTTGTAAAAGCAGAAAGAAAGCAAACAGGAAAAGAAGAGAGGAAAGAAGAAGGGTGTGAAAAGCAGAGCATGTTAATATCTGCATTCTTCCCACTTTCATAGGAGGCAGAGAACAAACCAGGCTCCAGTACATGGGCAGGACATTATGTGAACAGATATCGTGCTGGATTGGTTTGAAATCCAGAAAGAATAGTCTATTCTGTTGATCAAATAAAACCCTAAAAGGTAGCTTGGTCTAAAAGGGAGAGGCTATCTTATAGCAAATTATTAAATTCAGCAGATGAAGTCCCTATAAAAGAAGACCAAAGGCCAGGAAGTGTTAGCTAGAGATGAAACACATATTTAATATGTAACGGAAAAAGCTACTGTAACAACTACAGACTACCAGAATCCGATATCTTTATTATAAAAAATAATCAGGTGACCATGCAATATTTTTATACTAAGGACTTAAAGGAAGTTTTGTTGATTTGAATTTAAACTTAGACTTGTTTTGGATATACCTTTGAGTCTCACTGTAACTCAGTTCTGCTACAAGCATTACATCTTTACTGAACCTCCAAGGACTTTTGGAGATAAAAACATCTCTAACATTTTAGTTCTTGATTTAAATAAAAATCCTGTGCAGCTAGTTCCCATGTATATTAAACAAAAAAGAAGGCTAGAATTCAATAGGCAATACTCATTCAGAGTGTAATTGAATCAATTGTATTAACTGCACAGATGAATTTAGCCACTATAGGATTATGGATAAAAACATATTTAGCAGAAGCAATAAAATGGCAATTTAATATATTAAAGGGCAACTAGCTATTTGACATAAATAAAACAGAGACAAAAGCAGACCCCAGCAGAAGCAGAAAGTGGAAATTGTTAAGTAAACTGTCTAGTTAAACAAGACTATCGTTATGCAACAACACTATGCATTGCCAGCTTAGAGCTCAGTTGAAGATTTCACAGTGTAAATGTCAGGTCTAAAAAGAATATTGTATAATTTGGAAATCCATCGCACTGGTGTTAAGTAATTTTACAGAAAAGCAATGGATAGTTGTAAGAGAGGACACCACCCAGAGAAAGTAAGCATTCACCTTACTTCAGTGGAGGTAGATGTCATAAGAATATTAGCTTAGACCCTGAGTGTTTTCTAAGTATGTTTGGTTGTTTCTTACCATGATTTCTGTTTAGGACACTGGGGACTAAGATCACTCTACTCTAAATGACTCTTTCTTTTGCAGTGCATTTCTAATACAAAAAAAAAAAAAAAAAAAAAAAGGAAAATGAATGAAGGATTCCGTCTCCAATTTCCCAAACCTACCTCGGTATCCTGGTAAACTGAGCCACTGTTTACCACCCACTATGATTTACAGTTCACATTAGACATTCATTTGCACTGTATTTTGTAGATAACAACATCTGAAAGCCAGAACTAGCAATGTTTTGGGTTAGAAAATAAGAACATACCTCTGTACATATTGGGTTTGGTGAGCTTGTTGGCAGGATGGGATGGTGAACTGCTCCCGTGAGTACACACCTGGGATGGTTGGCAACACCTCTTGCTGCCCTTGCTTTGTCTTGAACTAGAAATTCCTGCACCTTAGGTATCCAGTGGAAATTTAAAAAAAGAGGGGCCATACTTTCACTGTGTTAATAAGAAGCCTTACTCTGTACTTGCAAAAGGTTTTAGTGCCACTAAATTCAGTCTAAAACTAGCTTGAGGATAATCTGATAAAGGTAAATTCACTCAATTTATAAACATTTGCATGTTATTTATTCATATTGTATACATGTGTTTGCCCTGATAACAGGAGCCTATATGAAACAGCTGTCAGCCACCACCAGAATCTGCTTGTTCACTGCCTTTTGCTGGAAGCCAAAAACAACTGCCCAGGCCCCATGAATACATGCAGTTCATTTATCCTAATTAGAAACTAATTTCAGGCAAGTGCCACTAACAAAGAACAATGTGAGACAGAACAAGAGAAATGATCTACAGCAGTGCAGTAAAAGAAGAAAGAAATAACAAATGAATATTGAGAGATCCATTGAAAGTGCCTTCTTTTTGCCAAGTTATAGATAATGTGTCTGTCTGTTACTGAGGTTTCTATTATTTGTGCAGAAACATCAGGCTCAATTTTTGAATTGATTCAGGGTGTTTGACTCTGAGTTTGCAAAACTCAGATGAGAATCTTGCACGAAAATATTTTCCTCTCTAGTTGCAGTCATAAATACTGCACGAACAGGCCTCTTCACTGCATGCTGGCACACCTACCTTCTGCGTTTGGCCAGCAAGTGTAAGTGCTAAAACACTTAAAAGTTTCAGCATTACATAATGTTTCATTTCAATTTGGAATGAGATTCTGGGAGGGGTCTTTCTCACTTGATGGATGCTGCTCATCCCTAAGTTAAACCTGAGTGCCTATATGCACCTGATCCATAGTTCTACCAACTTTGATTTCCCTTTTATGGATTCTTTTTAATGCTGATCATAGTTTTTCATATTTGGGTGTCTTGTGTCATACATTGAAAAGACCAAGGTCATCCACCCACTTATGCAGATATGTAAAGTGAATGACAAAGCACAAATTTGGCAGCTACAAAATTCCTTGTTGGGTCAGCATGAGTTCTGCATGGTTTTCCCTTGTCTTAGTTTTTATTTCTTTACAATTTTGCATGAAATGTTAGCAGGAGCAGTGTAGAATTATGTACATCATGTGAAAACATAGCAAAGGTCTTCATTTCACATAATTTTAGAAATAACTGAACAGCTGTTAATCGGTTCTAATTGAAATGCATCACGGTTTCAGGAACACAGTGTCATGCATGTGTGTTGTAAAGGAAGTATTTGACACTTAAGGTTTCATTAAAACACACACTCTAGTCTAACAGCTAAGTTATTCAAGGTATGAATTAGAGTAACAGTACTTTTATTAATATTAAAATATGTAGCCAAAGGATATTGAAAATGTAATCAACGCCAACTAGTTGCCCTTTTCTCTAAGTGAAACTGTTTTTTTGTCAGCCAGTTAATTATAGGATAAACAAGATATCCTAATCTGGAAAAGATGTCTAAGCATAATGAATGTGAGTGCAGTTCTTACTTATTTTTTAAAATAACATACTAAGAAACGATGATATGACATACTATGACACCACAAAGTAAATATAATCAAATAATAAAATAAAGTAAAAAATTTTTTTAGTACAATTGTTTTGGAATTCTGTTTTGCAGAACATTTACTATTCTGCTCTTCTTCTGATTTGAAATGAAAAATAATCAAGATGTCATTAAAGGTGGATTTCCAAATCTCAATCACATCCAGTAATAAAGTACACAAATCCAATTAGAAAGAGTAATTATCTTTGGGAAACAAACAAACAAAATTTGAATAAATTTCTGTTAGCTTTCCAGTGCAAGAATTTGAGACAAATAAGATTACAACAGGCAAGGTATCTACCACTAGACTCTCAACAAAGGGAGATTAAACTATACTGATGAGACCTTCAAATGGGTGTCCTGCTTCACATGCACAGTTTGACTTTCAAATGACACAGACTAAATAGATGCTACAGATCACTGCACTTGCTTGTAAACGTTACCTGTGATGCTTAACAATTAGTTTGGGGAGTTAAATTTGCAGGAAGAGATAATTATGTACAATAAAACTTAGGAATCCTTCTCTGACAATGATGGTATGAGTGAAATACTTTTCTAGGTACTGAGGCACAAGTTCTGTCCAAATGACTGCCTGCCTGCCTTCCTGTTCCTTTCTCTCCTTTTTCCCTCTCTCCCTCCCTTAGCCTTTTTCTGTTTTTTTTCCCTTTTTCTAAAGATTTTTTCATGGCAGGATGCCTCGCAAGCTTTTAGGGTAAGACAACTGGAAAGTAAAGTTGAACACTTCTGTCACCATAAGTATGCAACACTACATCAGCTTTATACAGCATCTAATAAATTCACTTGGTTATTTAAAATATACTTTACATTTTGTAAATTAGTACCTCACACACTCATTAGGGCCAAAATGGGGTTGGTCCCTTTTGTTGAAATGATTTATGTGATGTCTTTTTTCAGTTATAGAAGTATTCATATATAATGAATGATGGATATTTTCAAAACAGTTATGTAGCTCACTACTGACACAGAAATTACAGATGGCCTATGTTAAATATACTTTTTTTTATTATGCACGAGGTTTATATAAAAAATCTTCAGCTGTGTCAGAATTAGACTCAAACAAAACTTTCTAGTTTTAGAATAGCTTCTCATTGTGAACAATACATTCTGTTTACCAGTTTAGATATAGGATACTAAAGTAAGGATAAAAATATTTTATTATTTGCTTGGCTGCTGTAAAAGAGTTGGAAAAAGAGAGAAGCTGAAATGGATGTTACAAGCTGCAGAACCACATCACCATGTTAGTCCCTGGCACAGGAATTAGCATTACCTCTTATTAACAGCCTTCCCTTATAGTAGCTCCAGCATTCTTTGGCCATCAAATCCTGACTTTCTTTTTTAAATGCTATGGGCATCAAAAATAACAAAATGTACTTTGATTTTAATTACTAAGATTTTGGAGGGGCCAACGCCTTCATTAATCACCTCTGGTTTACACATCAAGGTCACACTGGAGAACCGTTTGCTTTATTTAAAACAGTGTAACACATGCAGTGGTTATTGTTCAGATACTTTTAGCTTCTAAGTTCAGTTTCAGATGCATTCTTACACAGCTGAGCACAGTACTCCAAGCCTCTCTCTTGTCACCGTAAGATTATGAACATTTTGCAGTGAGATTTCTGGTAACCCTGAGGCTGTCAAAGAGTATATAAGATGAAACAGCACCTGATCACCATTGATCATTTGCCTGCTTACAAAGAAGGGAATATGCTAGAGAATGAACAGCACCAACAACAAAAGTAAAATAATTAACAACTACTTCGTTCCCACACAGCAAAAACTAGACGTCAGCTGATCAGTTCTTTATGTCTGCATAAGCATTTAAAGTGATTTTTTTTTATCAACAGTTATCCCCATCAGAACATGTTCTACATTTGTAAATCAGTGCCAGTGAATTAAATTTTGCTCAGGGCATTGTGTACAATTACAATATGGCTATTAATGCAGGGAAAGTAAACAAGGGAAAAATGTTTAACATGACATAGGATCTGACTTATTAACTGATTCAGTATAAATGAATGTCAAGAAAATAATGACAGCCTGAGGATCGCATAGCTCTTTGAAAAAGCATTTCAGCAATGACTTAGAATATGTTATCCTTTCATTCTGTTGCCTGTGCTTCCAAGTGAGGGAAACATAGCTTCAATTAAAAACAGAAACTAAAAAAGAAACACACCACTTCAAGTAAAAATATTGTGTAAAGGAGAATTTCTATATCTGAGGGTCAGGGTAAAGAGTGTGATTAACAGAAGAGAATGTATGAACAAAGAAAAACAAGACTTCTTTCTAAAAAAACAACTGCTGAAGACAAGAAGCAGGAAAAGCCCATTGCTATGGTGCTGGATGTGTGGTTGTTTCTTTCTGACCTCACCTTGTCCAGTCAAGATGACTAAAAGCCTTACTTTGTTACTTACTAGCTTTTAACCGTATGATTTTTGACAGTCTTCATTATTCTTTAATAAGTTTCTTTTGTAGTGGAACTCACCCTTTAGAAACTCAGTTAAGGAATTGAATTGAATGTTTCATTTAGAGCAGGTTCATTTTCATTCATTTAAATATGTAAAGACATTCTGTTTTGTTTTGTGGTTTTTTTTAAATACCCGTGGGCTTGCAGGCAGAGAGGTATATAGCCTTATCTCTGAGTGAAAAGTCTGGTTTCAGTTCTCTGCGAACTTTTCCTTGTTCAAATTAGGACATCTCAATGCAAGACCTTGTTAAAGTTTCATATTATAAGGGATGGGTTTGCCTTGGAAGATTAATTTACCAGCAGGAAAATCTACTTCTGTTTTTCCTAATGCCAAGTTTTAAAGCTTGCTTACTTTGTGGGTGGTGTGATTCAAGAGGAAGCAAGGTAGCCACAGGCATGGGATCAGAGCTTTGTCCTTATGCACATGAGCAGGTGTGTGGGTGTGAGAGAAAAGAAAGCGCGAGAGCTCTATCCTTCCTCCTCACACCCAAACAACTCTCCTCAGCATCCTGGGGCACTGTGCGTGTTTGTGAGCGAAGGCACTGGGCCAGTGTGCTTTCCTTCCATTTCGACAGGGCTGGGAAGCTTGAAAAACTTGCAAACATGTTCCTGAGTTTGAAAGGAGAAGAAAGGGAGGAAGCCATGTGCGCAGGTAGGAGTCTAACAGCCCTAGGGAGAGCTTCACAAAGCCCAGAGCAAATTCCACCATGCAACATCATGACTTTAAAAGGTGGCAGCAGGACTCCCACACTCCAAGACCAGCACTTGCAGAAGGACAGATGCACAAAGGTCCAGAAGACAAATGGTTTCCCAAAAGGCTCTCACAGTCGACCCCACATAGTGAACTAGGCCTTTTCCCATGCACACCTATTTGGAAAGAACTGTCAAATTAAAATTAGTGCTTTTGTATATGTTGATGCTAATGGTTAGTGCAGTAAAAGACAACATTTATCACATGAGCCATGTGAGACCACAGAGCAAGAGTCTGTGGGCTTCTCCCCAGTCAGTTTTCATATAGGTGTAATGATCAAAGGAGACAACCTAAGGTATGAACGTTTGCAGGCCAGGTCAGCCAATGACACAACCAAGCAAATCCCATAGACACCAGCAGGAATCACATCACCTTCACCCATCACAGACAAAATCAGCTTTCATTTGGACCTGGATTTTGCAGTTTTATTTACATAATGTGGTGTGGGCTTGCTCCAGGCATATACTCAGAAAACTGTTTAAAGTTGTTGCAGGTCCTGCGGACATAGCTGGACAAAATTTTAAATGAGCTCTAGTGCCTTTACTCATCAGAGTCCACACTGGGAGGTAGCCCTGTACGGCTGCTGCTGCAGCCACTGTACCACTGCCCTCAGCCTGGCTAGTCGGAAGGCACCTGGCATGCATGTACGTGTGCTGCAGCATGGAAACACTCAGAGATATTCCTTCAAACCATAATGCCTTACTTTTAACTTGCCCTAAGATTACTGGAGACAAACACCAGGTACCCTGTAGAGCGTGACAGTTTAATGATTCCTGTTTGGGACTTCTGACCACTATCAAATTTGAAAATATGAACCTGAATATTGAAATTTCTACACATGACACTCAGGAAGAGGACAGAGACCCTTTCCTAGCTCTGAAGACCCAGAGACAGCAAGAAATATGGCCAGGCAAGCTGTGAGGTCCAGTAGCCTATTTGCTGTAAGAAGAAGCTGTAAGACTCCATTTACAGCTTTGGCAAGAGAAAAAGCCAGAGTCAGAATAGAGCCTTTACTGTTCAACTTAGATCACAATTTTCTGCTGTTTGCCAATGTAGGACCAAACTGGAATATCCAAGAGTAAAAGTTGTCTTCTAGTTGCCTTTGCACAGCCTGTAACTGCATAACTAGATCGTTTTTGCACTCAGTTCTCTCTAATTGGTTTTCTCAAGAAGCAGTTTCTCTCCAAAAATATTGATACAGAAGTGTGGGCAGGACAGCAAAGAATCTGTTCAGCGTGTACTTCTCCACCAGCCTGCACCATGAGCCATTCTGCTGTTCACATGCTGATGTTTTTCTCACCTTTTTCATCTTCTTCTACTTGGTCTAACTTCAGCCTCTACACCTGCTCCAGGATATTGAAATCTATGGCTTTCTAACACTTCATACTCTGATGAATAGTTGGCTTCTGGCTGCCTTGGAGAAAGTCCCCAACTGTTGCTAAATTTTCTCTCCAAGTTCAGAACAGAACAGAAGGGGCCTTTATTTACCTTAATGGGCTCTGAAGATTAACGCTGCAGACAGTCAGGTGCCCGGTCTCCTCATGCTGATTTCTGCCTTAGGTTTCATGACTCCTGGATGGCGAAGAATTTCTGTCCAAGACACTCAGATCTGTAAGGCATGATGTTCTTGGCTAACTCCAGTACCTGTATATTAGGAGTTGCCATAGGAAAACAAACTGTCCTGTGTCTTATACAGATAACATTTACACACTCTCTCAACAGAGTCCCATAGTGACAGAGTAAAATGAATATACTTTAAAGCAACACAGCCTTCCATAGCAATAAGATTAGAAATTAACTTGGAAAATAAATAAAAATAAATTAAAAACAAAACAAAACAAACAAACAAACAACAAAAAAAACCCCTACATCTTTCAAACACAGTCCAAACCTTAATTACTGTAAGTCCTTCTTTTTTCTGGTGAACTTACCGGTTGCTGTGCTAATACTAGGCAGCATTCCTTTAAGGCTTAAGCACATACATTTTAAAAGCTGATAACATTTATTTCCATTAGAAGAGCTTAAGTCCTTTTATTATATGTTCAGGGATCACATTTCACAAATGAAGTTTCCAAGCCAAGTCAAGTCAGATGTCCTGGTACCACAAAGCTTCAAGAGTGAACTTTTGCCTCAATGAAGCCTGGAAGAGAAGAAGAGATGAAAACTTTAAAATAAAGGCAAACATTTGCTTGAACATGTAAATGTGATTGTTCATACTGTAAATTAAATTCAATTAAGTTCAGAGAGTAGTATCTTAAGCCTTTTGCCAAGTATACTTGTGAATTTCAACTCATTAAACTCAGATAGTACTTTTAAGAAAGGGGAATCTGCCAGGAAACTGCCCATTACACGGCTGGTTATCTTGTTTCCATTAAAGCATCACTAAAACTTTGATACCAGCCTCCAAGATACTCCACAGGAGAAGGAAGAAGAGAGAATCAAGGGTCCTTTTGCCAACCATGGCAAAACAAGATGAATTGCTGAATGGAATTAGTGTTTACTGGGTGTGCAAAACCTATAACTGAACATCCAAGAATATCCTTATTCAGCCTGTGGGTGACTGGTGTGCTCAGGATTCTGTTACTTGTGATGTTTTCCACCTTGCAGATGCCCTGGGACTGACTGATGCCTCTCTGGTTAGCAGCACACCCCCACTGAAAAGGGAAGGATAATTTTAAAAAACTAAACCTCTCAGCAATTTACAGCCAAATAAATGCTCCCTTTTGTGACAACTGCTAACTTGGCCAGAACTTCAAGGCTTGATTTGGGTATCATTTAACCTAAACACATGAAGGAAACTATGCCAGGAAGCAGGAAGAGAAGAGGGAGAACTAGGGTCAAACTAAACTCTGATGCGGGAGAAGAAAGGGCACAAGAAATACAACTGAGGCAAACGTAGTCAAAACAGCATGAGGAGGGGATGGGGAGTCCAGAAGAAAGCATGAATTGAGAGCCTACAAGTTCCCTAATCAGGAAAGAAAACAGCATAGAGAGGAAGGAAGCTGAATCTTTATCAACTCCCTGGCATGAAGGAGCAAGAAGGAGGCATTGCAGGCAACTGGAGGAGTAAAAATCAACAGGAGGTTGACACGTCAGGAGAGAGACAGGGAAGATTGCAGCCTCTGGAGACTAAGCCAAGAACATGGCTTACAGAAGCTACAAAATGTGCAACCAAGTGTTTTTATAGAGGGACTAGCTAGTGTTGGCACAAGACAGCAAGTGTTAGCACTGGAAGACAGAAGAAATGCTCAGTGTGTGACAGTGACGAAGTCCCACGCAGCCCTGCGAAAGTATGTCTAAGCTGCATAAAACCGAGGAGCTCTCTTTGAGCTAGTTAGCCAACCCTCAGAAGCAGTCTGTGCATGTTAACATTGCTTTAATTAATTTAACCAGGCTAATGTGCCTAAATTGTTGGAGGTATCTGTAAACTGCACTTTGCGGGGTTAAGCAGACTCAGTGTATCTTTGTTAGAAAGTCACTCAAGAAACAGCAAAACAGGTTAGTCCTTTCCAAACACATTCAAACCCTTAATTTTCCTACTGCGTGTCCTTGGTCAGTGATTATGAACACCAGAGCAACAGGCACTGAGCAGAGACTGCCAACAAGCCAAGGCAGCTGAATAACTGCCCCCTCTTAATTACTGCCAGAGCTAAACAACCATGGCTACGTTCATACCAGGTGGTCTCCCTTTAAGAAAATGCTCTTTTACTTTCCTTCTCTTTTTCTTAAAAAAATATTTTATTGTATAAAAGAAAAAGGTTGACCCTATTTGCAGCAGACAAAAAGTGCTGCTCACACCATTTTTCTGTGTTGTGTTTTCATACTGCTCTAAACTTTCTGCTGGGTTTGAACTCCTGCCAGCATTTTAGCATAGCAACTTGCTTTCTTCATGACATTCAGCAAGTGGTTTTGCCTCCTGAAAGGCTTGGGCTGCAACCCAGGGAGAATCTTACATTATGAAAGAATGGAAAGTTGGTTACATCAGGAGTAGCGAAAGCTACACACCTCCTTCCCTCTGACCGCAGAAAAACCCAGCACACTGTCTCTATGGTCTGGGTACGTGATATTATGACTGTGACCATGTGGGACCCAACTCTTCCATCAGGGAGGGGAACATACCTTGTTCTATGGAGCAAAGGCTATTCATGGGGCTCCTGTGGGCTTGCTGCTACATGCACGGTTTTAATATGCTCATGCTTACGTGACTGACTTTGCACACATTGTAGAGTAGAAGAATACAGATAGGAACCAGACATCCCTGAAAATGTGGGAAGCCAGGCAGGCACATCTTCCTCTGCAGCAATCTATCCCGCCCGCTCCTGGCTGCCCGCTTTCCAAATCACGATCACATGATGGGGAGGGAACATTTTCCCAGGGGAAGGAGGAGGTTTGGGGCAGGCCATGATGTAGATAAATCATCCTAGCAACCTGTACATGGCCTGCAGAGTGTAGGTTGAACATTTCTGGTTTACACAAGCACTGTGAGAGCCAAACCCCATTGAAACCAACAGAAAGATTTCCATTGGCTTTAGTGAACATTGGATCAAGCCTTAAAGTTATAGATAAACAAAAGTGCAAATAGGACATCTCTATGGGTTGTTGGTATAGAGACTGTAAGTAAAATTGGAATAGAAACAGCCACAAAGTACCCTGAGGCTCCACCACCTCCACCACATGCTGTCCAGTGACTAGCTTTTATTCGTTCCCTGCCTCAGTGAAGCTACTCTACACCACAGGGAAAATCTGGTCCATGCACTCCGCTCAGGAAGGTTTAAGTCTAGGTGCTTTTCACATTGGCCACAGGGTGCTCACCACGCAGATTATACCAGGTGTCAGACAGAAAAAAAGTAGGTAGTTGTACCAGCGTGCAGAATAAAGGAAAGCATCCTTTTAACATAGATAGGCTGGATGAACTTGAAACCACTGTTCCTGCACCAGAAAGACAGCTTATTCTTCCCACAGGTGATCTCCTGTCTCCTAGACTCAATGTGATACTGCTCGCAGGGAGGAATGGAGCTCCTTCAGTGTACATTGTGCATGTGACTCTTGCTGTTGCGTTGCTTTAGGCAGATTATTATTCTGTCCCTTCCTTTAATCATCAGCTACAGACAGGTTAATGGTGGTTTTAGTACCATCACTTTTTGGGGATGGCATATTAATTTATGGGATTTTTAAATTTATATTTTTAAAAAATTAAAGCCACTTGTTGCTAGGCAGTAGGTCTTGTAAATGAATAAAACAAGCAATAAGAAATGGAATAATAATAATAACAAATGCTAGCTCAAAAAAACCCCAATGCTGTACATCAACAATAATGATGAAGAGTGCTAAATTGGCACCATCTCCTTGTGGATTATCCTGGGTCAAAAAATATTATCACATCTGGGGAACTTGTCCTGTAAGCCTCATGCCTTGCACACGTGAACTCACTAGCCCAGAGAAACCCCTAAAACCAGTGTAACTTGGCAAACTTGCCTTGGAGGGATCAGGTTTACATTTGTAACAATACAAGACACCTGCATTTCAGTGCTCTGGCTCCTTTTTTGTGTTTTCAAATACAAAGCCAAGTCACTGGTACAGCGTTATTTGTTTCAGGTTTATGCCTTGAGTCCTACCTTTCCAACCAGACATTCACAGCTGTGGGCAGGCAGGTGAAAGCCTGAAATCTCAGTCTTCAAGGACTTGAAGGACTACTTTCAAGTCCTGCTGTACTCTGGGTACAGTAGGATATAGAGTCCAGGCTTCTGCTTCTTTTGGTGTACCTATTTCCACTTAATTTCCAAGACTTACTTGCCCACACTTCTCCATCTACATAAAAATCTAACATTAACCTAGTTTAAATAAATAAAATAAAAAAGCCATCCATCTTAATAGTCTAATGCTTCCCTTGTGTTCACAGTGTAAGAGCAAAATTGCAAGCTTCACCCGAGACCTGCAGTGATAAATCTCAAGAAGGGCAGGACCTTCCATTACAAATAGAAAGATGGCTTTAATTTAAAAAAAAATCAATACATTATTTTCAATCATTTGAATCTTGTGCCAGTTGCAAAATCAATCCTTTTCTTATTAAAGTGCTTACATGCCCAGTAAAATACTCTATTATATAGAATCCCCATTATGAAAGAGCTGGACTATGCTCTCAGGAAGCCAGCAACTTGCATTGTAATCACAGATTTTGCATAGTAAGTGAGACCCTGAGTTTTAACTCCTGGAATTCCTTTTGAAAGAGTAGTGGACTTGTAACTTGGATCATCTTCATGAAGACTGGGAGTGTGGGCAGTTGTAAAGAAGGAAAATTGGACCTAGGACATGTAATTAAGATGTTTCCAGTCCATAACAGAAAGTCATTTAATGCCTCTTGGCCAAGTCTGTCATAACAAAGAAACCAGATTCTGCAGAGGGAAAGGGACAACTTGACCAGATTTACTCTGATCAGGCATGTGTAGTGATGAAAAAGAAAGGTAGGGAGTGAAATAAAATGTCAGGAATTTGGTTTGCGCTAGAGTTTTGGTTTGTTCTTATCTCTACTGAAAGTGACTGCTCTATTTAGTTTTGAACAATTGCTCTGCAAGTTGTATTAAATTTTCTTGTCTCCCTTTGTTTAATGTTGCAGCAGAGACAGTGTACATTATACACTGGCATAACACATGCCTTTTAGAAAAAAACCCTGACAACATGAAATTCCTATAGGTGCTATGCTCACAAAGCCTTAGCATGTTGATGTTAGGGAGAGATCTTTGCTCTAATAGAAACTGTTTATATCTGTCAGGGTCTTATACTGTTTCAAACACTATGGAAATGAAAAAAGCAAACTAAAACACAATAAAATTTTGTTAAAGGTTGAGTAAAAACAGCATTTGAAATTGAGAGATGGAATTTCTTCCACTAGAACAGCTATAGTTTAACTATGGTAGCAGAACTAAAGAAAGCATCAGAAAATAGAGAGGGAAATTACAGGCCAGTGCCATATTAGTATGGGACACTTTAAGACCTAATTAAAATCCTTCTGAAGCTAGTATTATGTCTAACAGGTCTAATAGTAATGATAATAGTAATAACGGTTGTTTTTCATAATTAAGGATGATTACTAGGCACTTGGGGTAATGCAGCTATTTACTTTAACCACCCATGTATTTGCTTGTGTGAGAATAGATTCAACTGTGATGAACAGATATGGTTGTGCACGTTCGGTTTTGATGACTGGAAAGTGCTAATTGATTCTCCTTGAGCTTTCTTCCTCAAGGCTCTTTTGGCCTCCCTTTTGTTAAGCACTTTGCCTCATAGGCTGAGTTGTATCATCATACATACATACATAAGGATCTAAAGACCTTATCCCCACTTATTGAAAACAATCTTGCAAGCTTTAAGGGGTGATTTCAGCATGCCCTTCAAACTGGATTTTAGCTGTTCGTTTGCCACAAGCAAGCAAGGTCCCCTCCAAAGATCAAGAGCATCCTTGCTGTCTGCCTGCCAGATCTGCACTAAGACCTTAACAAAAGACCTACAGCATGGGTGGCTGTTTGGAGGAAAAAAACCTTGGATCTCTTATTTGGCCATGCCTAGATCCCAGTGTAGGCAGAACCACCCTGTGTCTCAAATACAGCATCTGTGCAAATGCAGATCCCATCGGGAGCTGCGGGCATTATGATAGTCTGATAAATGGCAGTTGCTGTGCTAAGAAGTCACAAGCAAAACAGAAGACCAGATCTAGAGGACAGAGAGAACTGCTGCCTGCAAAGAGCAGAGAACCAGGATGAAAGCATCTTGAAAAGGATTGATTTTTCTTTCCCATTGGACAAATATTGTCATGTTGCCAGTAGACTGGCATAAGCCTTAGCATACATTGTGAAAGTGGCCACTGGAGAAAGAGAGCCAGAAAGAGGAAGATTAATAGATTGCTTGTAGATTAGTACTATGAAACCCATTTGAAGATGTTGAACCACCAGCATCTATCTAGAGAAGGCATCCTGGTCTGAAACAAATTTCACCTCCTGAGTAGCTGGGGAAGAGGAGGGACATTCTTCTCCAATCAGTGTTCCAGGGATACATCCCCATTAAATCTGCAGTAGATTTCCAGCAGGAAAGTCAGACATTTTACAAGGAAGGTTTGCTCTGGCTCCAAGTTTCATGGAAAATTTTGTTCCCATAGTTTATTCAGTGAGGACTTCCCACAGTGTCCAGGTGACAGGCAAGGCTCTAGGGGAGCAGCTCCTCTTGTTTTCACCTTTCCCACAGAGCAGCTCTTTCTTTGAGGTGCTGCTCACAAAAGAGAGGAGAGATATGGGATTGAGTGATTGTGAAATAATTCTTTGCTTTGTAGTTGAGTTTTCTTTTTAATTAGCTCAGATTTTGAAGAATAAAATTAAAGATGACTTAGTATTTAAAGTGTGCAAACTTCTTTTAAAATGTGACTAAATTAAACAAGAAATAATGAAAACAAATTAATAAAAATAAAACAGTCTTCCCTGAGCTGAGCTTTACTCGATGAGCTTCTGGAGTGTGTGGCTTTTGCTGCTGAGAAGGAAAAGGTGCCTGGAAGAGTGGAAGCCCTGATGCAGGCACAGCCACTGCAATACTATTCTAATTCCTTTCACAACTGTAACAAAGCAAGCCTTGATAAAGTAGCCAATACCTTAATCCAAAGTGTTTTATATTAATAAACAATTTCCATCCTTCCCTCTTTTCCTCCCTTTTGAGACAGAATAATGTACTACTAAACAGGATTTCTGCTTTCCAGTTGAGAACATTAATAGTGAGAAAATAAATAGTTCCCTTCTTTACCAACATCTCAGAGGAATGCAAACAGAGAAGAAGGAGCAAACACAAAACCTATTTCCAAGGCGTTCTGGAGTAATGGATCATCCTCGGATCTTCAGATACACATCAGTAAATCCAGACTTTGATCTACAAAAGCACTTAAGTACTTGCATAACTTTGAGCATATGAGTAGCCCTGCAGTTGAAATTAGCATGTGGTTAAGTGCTTTTCTGGCCTGTGGTTTTTAAAGGGAGTGTAAGGATTAGTTATGTATTTTATATTGTGGGAAGGAGGGGAAGGAAAGAAGGAAAGAAGGAAGGAAAGAAAGAAGGAAAGAAGAAAGAAAGAAGGAAAGAAAGAAGGAAAGAAAAAGGAAAGAAGAAGGGAAGGAAAGAAGGAAGAAGGAAAGAAGGAAAAAGAAGAGAAAGAAGGAAGGAAGAATGAAAGAAAGAAGGAAAGGAAGGAAGAGAAAGAATGAAGAAAGAATGAAAGAAAGAAGGAAAGAAAGAAAGAAAGGAAAGAAAGAAAGAAGAAAGAAAGAAAGAAAGAAAGAAAGAAAGAAAAAGAAAGGAAAGAAAGAAGAAAAGAAAGAAAGAAAGAAAGAAAGAAAAGAAAGAAAGAAAGAAAGAAAGAAGAAAGAAGAAAGAAA